>NC_133361.1:84333089-84377043 GCF_049309525.1 Garra rufa
AAAATTCATGAAGGGGCAGCATAGCAAACACTCTATGTAAACTCTGTCACATCTTTAAGCGTACGCCGGGCTCTTGTGTTTGTTGTGCCTCTTACTTTTTATATAAGAACACTTTCTCCACAAGCCGCCTGGGAGAAGCTCACTTGCCACAGGAGCTACGGGACAAAGGCTGCACGCAATTACGTCAGAGAGAGCGAAGGCCAAAGGCCTTGGAAGGCCCAACCACCGTCGCAAGAAGCTAAAGGTAAAAGGGGGAATGCCCGACCACATTCGCCACGGTTCGAACCTGCGCGGGGAGACCTGTCATCTCTCGCCTGCCTGTGGACCACCTGCTCTCTTGGCTGGAGGCGGGCAGCACAGGATGCCGCCGAGCTTCAGGCGCATAATTCAACTGAAGGGTGAGTTGGCAAAAAGGAGCTGGACGTCCCCGTCGCTTAACAGCAAAGGGCTGCCGTGACCCGGATTCGAGCATTCTTTTCTGATTGCTTAAAACTGGCACAGAGCGCTTGGTTGCTGGTATAGTGGTGAGCATAGCTGCCTTCCAAGCAGTTGACCCGGGTTCGATTCCCGGCCAACGCATTGTTTTCGGCTGCGGTTGACCTCAAAGCAGAACTCCTTCTGTGACCTCTGTCTGCACCAAAAGCTTTTGGATGAGTCGTTCAACAGCAGCAGAGAACTAGGTCTCCCCGTTGGGGAATCTAACCCCAGTCTTCCACGTGACAGGCGGAGATACTGTCCACTATACTAATGAAGAGTTGCACTTGCTGTTCTTCGCTCTCAGCACACGCGACTGCACCCAACTTGCCAAAACGAGTCCTACTCCATGAAATACCAGATTGACCCGCCACGAGCTAAAGTCTCTCAATATCTTGAATGCTACACATTACAGTGGGTCATTATTTGGACCGAATTATTTTATTTAATATTTTTTTTGGCCTCTAATACGGGGGCATGAAAAAAGAGATGACATTACCTTGATCGGGTTTGTGAATACTGGGTGAGGGAAGGGACTTTCGTAACTTTTACTTCTCCCATTTGGAGTGAGGGGGGTGACGAAAATCATGTTGGCAGGTGTCGGCACCCTAGATTACCCTTGGTGAGCGTAGTGGTTTACCACAGTGAGCGCACAGGTCCAAGGGCATAGAGACACATCTCGAGTTTCTCGTCATCAGCGCATAAATCTTTTGCCTTTTACTAAAGATTTCCGTGGAGGGGAACCTTTGTGAGTGACCTGTATTTTTGGGGGCTCTGCTCACAGCAGAGCTACACTAGAGTGTCAAGAGCAGAGTCAATCTGGCCACCCGCCAGCGTCCAGTGGAACGAAGCGCGCCTCGTCATGGTCTGTGTTTGCAGCCTTTGCGCTTCCAGCTTCGCAGCTTCAAATTTCTTTAGCCAGCATGGAAAGAGAGCGCTCTCTCGTCCATGACGGGATCAAACAAAGATGGCTTCAGCTCTTTTGGCCCCATCAGTGACTCGTGCGCTTCGAGCCTTCTTTGTTGACCCCGAAAGCCAGTCTCTGCTGCCTGCGTTGTTGGAATCGTTTAACTGGTACCGCACCAGTACGAAAAATGGAGGTGGCTTACACCTAGTGGTGCCGGCCGTCTGAATTGAAAAAAAAAAGGGCTAGCATCGCTTTTTATTACTGTGGAGAGAGGGCACACAAATCCGTGCTAGGGACACGGAAGAAAAGGGCCCGGCCTCTTCTCCTCAGCACCTGTGAAGAGCGTAGTCGGCAGGATTCGAACCTGCGCGGGGAGACCCCAATGGATTTCTAGTCCATCGCCTTAACCGCTCCAGCCTAAAACAGGGCAAAAGGGACCGCTATGGGTGGGGGAAAAGAAAAAAATGTGAAAAAAAAACAGGGGGAAAAGGAACAAAAAAAAGGGGAAGTGAAAAAAAAGGGAAAATTTATTGGATTTACCCACTTTTTTTACCCTTTAACTTACTTTAACAAATTACATAAAAGTCCATATTTCTTCATATTTTACCTAATTACAAAACAACTATTCAATTTTGTAAAATTAAAATAATAAAACATAAAAAACATATTTCCAAAAAAATATGGTTTATTTCAAAAGCTCAAATATTGACATATGACAAATTATACTCTATATATGCATTATATGCTCCTTTTCAAAAATCTTATACCCAGAATTGGGGAAATATAATATTAAAAAAGAATATATAAACAAACTGAAATCGTCATTTATAATCATCTTACTACCACAAAGAGTTTAATATTAAGAACAAAATATATACAAATGAAAATTATAAATAAAATTAAAAAAAACTAAATAAAAATAGTTTATTCCAAAAGCTAAAATCTATTATTTTTTATAAGACATGAATACAAATGTAAAGAACTGTAACAATTAGGGCCGGGACTCGATTAAAAAAATTAATCTAATTAATCAGAGGCTTTGTAATTAATTAATCGAAATTAATCGCATTTTAATCGCATATAAATATTTGACCTGAGAACAGTGAGAAGTAAGTTTTTTCATATGGATTTTTAGTTATCATTGAATAATGACTGAACACATAAACTGAAGCAACAAAATATTGTTTATTTTTGTTCAACCAAGTCCAACATACCAGTGCAATATTGCCATTAACTGTAGCAATAGGATACAGCGTTTCCCATACCGAAAACATTTATTTCAGTTAAAAAATAAATCCAAAACTCTCTATTTTAACATTTTGAACAATAGGGCTTTACAATCTTTTGCTATTTTTTTTTTTTTTAATAAATTCTTGTGTTTTAATTTTTCTCATAATCAAATGAAAGCATAAACATTTATTTATTTTTAATCAAATGAAAAATAAACCTTTTTAATTTTTGGCAAACAAACAGGTTTTCTGTTAAAATCAATACATAATAATAATCATAGTATTTTTTTCTACAATTAAGTGGTTAATCTTGTTGTTATATTTATTTTTTATCATATATATTGTTTTTTGTCTATTTAAATAGGAATAGTGTTCGGTTTCATGTTAAACCGTACTTTTATTTTGACAGGTTGCCGTGAAGTTTCTGTGTGTAAAGTATGATATGATGCTAGTTTTCTCAAATGAAACGTTAAAAGTGACACTGACTGTAGCTTTGGAGATTGAGTCTATCTGTTCATGTGAGATACAAATGCCAAAAATTAACGGGAGCATCATGCGTGCAGTATAAAAAAACGCGTCTCTGCCATTCTAACATACAGAGGCAAACAGTGCAGGATTCATATTAAAACGGTCTTTTTGCATTTCAGTTTTCAGACACTAGTCCATATCGCGATTTGAATTAAGTGACAGACCAACTTTTGATTTATCAATCAAAAAATCGACGAATTTACGTGGCATTCCGCGCTATAGTAAATTCGTTTTTTATGAATGGAGTCCGCGATCCAGTCCGTGTTTTCTTGGAGGAGACATTGTAAACGCGCCCCCCTGAGATGATGGTACGGGAAACACTGGGATATTCAGAAATATACTAGCCTTCATTTCAGAAATTCAGGTACCCTATAGGTAGGTAGACCTTCTGTAAAAGCATTGAGGTGATACTTGAGGCTCGATGTCCTGCGGTGATATACGCATTCTGTTAGTTGGTGCTCCAGTATAATTGGTCCGCCGCTGAAACTCATCCAATGAGAAACGTTCCGCGGTGCAAAATTAAGTGCGATTAAAATGCGTTAAAAAAAATTTACGCGTTATTTTTGTGTAATTAATTAATCTAAATTAACGCGTTAAAGTCCCGGCCCTAGTAACAATACAACTTGCATAATAAAAAACACTCTTTAAATCTGACCTTTATACAATGGAAAAGTTATATGTAAAAAATGTAAACAATGATAATACTCTGAATAATAATATACCTTTTATAAAGACATATAAACTATTTTATAATTATATAACCTTTATCATTTTTATAAGACATCAATACAAATGTAAAGAACTATACTACTACTACTACTACTACTAATAATAATAATAATAATAATAATAATAATAATAATATAAACTTTTATAATCGTTATAAGATATAAATACTAATTTAAAAGAAGTATAATCCTATTAATAATAATAATAATAATAATGATAATAATAAATACAAACTTATAATTTTTATAAGACAAAGCCAAGCACGCTGTCGGTTCTGAGGAGGTGGTGCAGCTGATGGCTGCTGGCCTTGCGGAAGGGAAGACCAATCCTGAGATTGCGGTGGTGGAGCCGATGACTGTTGGCCTGGCGGAAGGGAAGACCATCCCTGAGGCGGTGGTGGACCTAATGGCTGCTGGCCTTGCGGAAGGGAAGACCAATCCTGAGATTGCGGTGGTGGACCTAATGGCTGCTGGCCTTGCGGAAGGGAAGACCAATCCTGAGATTGCGGTGGTGGAGCCGATGACTGTTGGCCTGGCGGAAGGGAAGACCATCCCTGAGGCGGTGGTGGACCTAATGGCTGCTGGCCTTGCGGAAGGGACGACCTATAGTAAAACCATGGTAAATGACGATAAACACAAGCACAACGTTTTTTGTTGTTGCTGTTCATTCAGATTTTCATTTATAGTAAGACTGTGTTCATACAGTTGTAATCGATCAGCCAAAAAACACAAAATGGTTACTACGCTTTCACTATAGTAAAAACACGGCAAATTGTCATAAGGAATGACTGCGCTTACAGCTGAAACACGTTTTCTTCTGATTTAAATCAAACTTCAGAACGTGTAAATAGAGTTTAATGAGTAAGATTACATTTAAACGGTGTTTCATTATGGGCAATTCATGAGTCAAAAGTTTGTGAACGCCAAACACGGATGAAAGACGGACGAAAACGTAACGAGTTACCAATTGAGAACATTGTAAACAGAGAGGAAGAAAGTAGAAAACATGTATTACTTTGAAAAGTTATCATATATTTCGTTTACATATTGGACGAGGAGATGGCCACGGAAACAGACGATCCTGCTCCAGGTAGCGCCACAGAGACAGCTGTTGTGTGTCTGCTGCCGCCGGATCACGGTTGTAAAAGTTAGGGTTAGGGATTAGAATCGCACGTACTAACAGGCTGTTTTGAAAGATGTTTCCAGAGCTCGCAAAATCCACTTAACCTGTGCGGCGAATTGGCACGCTGGAGCCCGCCACCCTGTTGGGAAGAAAGAGAGCAAACAGAGGCGCCCAACGTGGGGCTCGAACCCATGACCCTGAGATTAAGAGTCTCATGCTCTACAGACTGAGCTAGCCGGGCTGGTTGTGGCTTCCTTCACCGGGTCGGAGGCAGTTTTCATCGGCTCCCAAATGACACAGGCGAAACGGAGGCTCTCGCGTTGTGCGAGACTGTCGAGCCGTCCCGTGGGTAGGGCTTAGAGCAGGCTTAGAGTTTTCTTCTGTCAGTTTTGACCCAATGTGTTTTTGGGAAGCGCAGTTTGACCAAGCAGTGCAGGCCAACAACATGTTCTGTCTTGTCGCGTGAAGGCGGTTCAATGCTTTGGACAGCGTATGGTTGAGATGTGATTTTCCACCAATTTGGGGCACCTTTCTTATGGAAATCAAGGATAAATCTATATAAGGATAAGGATAAATCTTCTATTTTTCGGTGGTCTTTTGAGAACACTAGATTTATATGTCAATTCCAACATAATACCAACTGTTACGCAACAGTCCCGGGATCGTTAATAGTTACGCCTCCAACATTTGCATCGCCCAATCATCGGTAACGTCAGTACATCAGTAAAACAAAGCAAGCCACTGAAGGGACACGGTTAGCTTAATGCTAGCACTAGCCTGTTACATTGCAGTACAAAAGATATCACTTACCACATAAACAGAGAGATGACTGTGCTGATGATGGTGAATGATGGAGAAATAACTGCGCTGATGAAGGCGAATGATTTACAGATCCAGAGTATCACCGAGAAGCAGCTGAACTTGTGTGGTAAGAAGAGCTCCCTCTGCATTATAACTTTACACAGAGCACATGGATCACAGTAATGAGACTAAAATATCTGCGATTCAAAACGGCAGATTCAACAAACCACATATTAAAAGCGGCTAGAGCTCCTAATTAAATATATATTTTTATCAATGTGCCAGCTATAGAGATGAGCAGCTCTGTGAAACAGCCAATTGGAGCAGAGCTCATTAATATTCATGAAGCTTCCAAAAAAGGCAATAACAGAGCATTTCATTCTAGGGACAAATCATAGGGTTGTAAATGGTCCTGTAAAACCGTTTCTGGAGATTGTTTTCCCTTTCCTATGCCAAATACCTTCTATGTAGATATCAACGAACAAATTAAAAAATTCTCTCAATGCATTTTTATGGCAACTTTAAGTTGATAGAACCAGCTGACATCTTATCCTGACATTCTGAATCTCAAGGATGGTGACACCCACCCACAAAAATGTAAAAAAAAAGTAGTTTCATCAGATATACACCAATTATGAGCTAAACAATTAATTACAAACAGAATCATATCCGTTGTTCAATTGATCGCAACTATTTGCAAGATTTTTAATCTGATATTTACAATTTTCAAAGACCACTCTGATCATACTCTCTTCTTCTATGCTGCATAAACGCCACACAGAAAGTTCATCAATGGTGTGGAACATATGAAATAAACAATTACTCCATACCCGATTCACGCTCAGAAAAGAGTATCAAAGCTCATCATCGTAGTTTGGGAGACACTACACTTTTGAAACACATTTCCTAGTTAGAAACTATAGAAATGATCCCTGAAAGTATAATCTTGACCTCCATTTTGCAAAACCAGCTTAGGCGACTTCTGACACTTTGAGTCTCAGAGATGGTGACAACCTAACAACAGAGATGAGAAAAGTTACATCTGAAACATCATGAGAGTCCTAAAAATTTTTTTGTAATTTTAGTCGGATGCAGTTTTCATCGGCCCCCAAATTACACAGGCGAAACTGAGGCTCTCGCGTTGTGCGAGACTGTCAACCCGTCCCGTGGGTAGGGCTTAAAGCAGGCTTAGAGATTTCTTCTGTCAGTTTTGACCCAATCTGTTTTTGGCAAGCGCAGTTTGACCCAGCAGTGCGGGCCAACAACATGTTCTGTTTTGCCGCGTGAAGGCGGTTCAATGCTTTGGACAGCGTATGGTTGAGTTGTGATTTTCCACCAATTTGGGGCACCTTTCTTATGGAAATCAAGGATGATTTCAAGGGAAATGGCAAACTGGTGTAGCGTTTGGCTAATAAGCTAAAGCTACAGAATCCACATTCGGCCGTAATCGGAGGTTACTACTAACGTTCGATTGTGTCTCATAGGGAGTTTGGCGCAGGGCCTCAGTGGAAAACAGGCCCTCGGCGGCTGAAAGAAAAGACGAAGAATGCATCCACATGCACATGAATCAGGAGTGTTAAATAAAGAAACCCTGCAAGATGAGGTGGTCCAGTGGTTAAGGCGGTGGAAGGCTAATACATTGTGCTCGACACGCACTGGAAGCTTTAGCGCCACTGAGAGCCCACCGGACCAGACAGGACCAACCTGTTTACGATGGGTAACGGTGATCTGTAATTGCGCTGCAGTTTAACGATACCTGTCTTGGGAACATATTGACAAAACAACAAGCCTTCTGGCTCTGGCGCTCTATCACCAGTAGACAGCTTTTTGGCGAGGAAAAAAAACCTAAACGAAACAAGGCTATATTTCTCAACAAAACTCTAAGCCTCCAGAGAGGCTAGCAAAAATTGCCAAAGCTAACTGTATTTCAAGTCATCCTGGCGGGGTATTGGGTAAAGTTTTCAACCAGCAATGATCGCGCCTCGGATAAACCTCATTGGCTACAATATTGCCAGATAGAAGAATGCCAGAGACGGTCGTGACCTTTTCGTGCACCTACGTGGATGTGAACCGACAAGGTGGCAGCAAGCTTTAAACATGACGCACAAACAGTCTCCTGGCACGGGTTGCTGCACCGTGTTTCCACGGAACAGATTAGAGGTGTGTAAAAGACGGCTCATTCACTATTCCCTCTGTGCTCAAAACAGCCTGCTGAAAGCACGGCAGCAGCAGGTGAAAAGGTCCACAGCATGGCCTGTCTCAGTCAGCAAGGGGACGGGGTGGCCGAGTGGTTAAAGCGATGGACTGCTAATCCATTGTGCTCTGTGCAATGGTTGGAATCCCATTCTTGTCGTTCGGTTCCTTCAGCATTGGACCTTAATCCAGGTCCTGGGGACCCCATGCTAAACTTTTTGTGTGTCCTCCATATCTAACACACTCAGTTCAGTTCTTAGAGTTCTCTACTAATGAACTGATGATCTGAATCAGGAGTGCTAAATAAAATATGCCATGTAAAATGACGAGGTGGCCGAGTGGTTAAGGCGATGGACTGCTAATCCATTGTGCTCTGCACGCGTGGGTTCGAATCCCATCCTCGTCGTTCGGCTCCTTTAGCAGTAGTCCTGGGGACCCCACTCTGCACTTTTTGAGTGTCCTCCTTATCTGACACACTCAGTTCAGTTCACTGAGTGCTCTACTAATGAGCTGATGGTCTAAATCGGGAGTGTTAAATAAAAGGACCACGGAAAGTGACGAGATGGTCGAGTGGTTAAGGCGATGCAAGGCTAATCCGTTGTGCTGGGCACACCTTGGTTTGTGTGGGTTTGAATCCCATCCTCTTTATTTGATGATTTAGCACCACTGAGAGCCCACCGGAACAGACAGGCCCAACCTGTTTACGATGGGTAGCGGTAAGCTGTAATTGTGCTGTACTTTAATGATACCTGCAGCGAAGTCTTGAGAGCATATTGACAAAACAACAAATCTTCTGGCTCCGGCACGCTATGATCTGTTAACACCTCTTTGACGAGGACCAACAACCAGCCACTCCAACAAAAGGAAACAAAACGAAGCAAAACTGTCTTTTTCAAGAAGCGTCCAGAGAGACCGGCAAAAACTGTCAAAGCTGACTGTATTTCAAAACATCCCGATGGGATATCAGGGAAAGTTTTCAACCAGCAATGATCACACCTCAGATAAACCACACAAGCTACAACATTGCCTCTGCGATAGAATACCGGTGACGGTCGTGACCTTTTCGTGAACCTACGTGGATGTGAACCGACAAGGTGGTAGCAAGCTGGATGAGCCCAAGAGACAGATCATCAGTGAAGACCTCTTCACCTAGACGGCCATCGACGCAAGACTGTGAAAACCAGGGGCCTCATGTATCAACGCTGCGTACGCACAAAAACTTTGCGTATGCCAGATTTCACGCTCACGTTTGGATTTACTAACGATGAAATTAACGTGAAAATGTGCGTTGATCCACGCCAACTCCATGTCTGCCGTACGTGTATTTTTTGTGCGTGTGTTTGTTTTATTTCCCTTGGCGACTCCTAGAGGCAATTATTTTAAATTGCACACTACAAAGTATCGCACCAACACATGTGAAAAACATTGCTATTAATTTATAATTGATAAAATGGGTTAATTGAGACAATATTTTTCTACCAATTATGTGATTTAGAACATATAAAAGCATTTGCAAATGTATACAACCCTTGGTCTATGGCAATATTGTCCTTATACATCAATGGCCGAATCCGAAGGGAACGTTTAGGGATCACAGTGATTTTCTGACCCATGATGATGACTGGCTTATAAGCCGTTTCAGATTTCCAAGAGCTATCCTCTTGGTGCTCTTTCCTGAGTTGGGTCCAATTTTGGAGACAGCGAGGAGCCACGCATTACCCGTTCCCTTACAGGTGCTGATAACGCTTGGTTTCCTGGCAAATTGTTCTTTCCAAAGGGAACTGGCAGATCGCTCGTGGGTTAAGCCAGTCGTCTTTGAGCCGTGCAATGCCAGCTGTATGGGACGGGATCATCCGCATGTCTAGCAGGTATATAAGATTTCCATACCATGCAGTTGACCAGCCGAACAAAGCGCAATTTGCAGCGATCACCGGTTATCCTAATGTAAGCGCAAGCGATCGACTGCACGGACATTGCTATAAAGGCGCCATCTGAAGAACAATTTGGATACGTGAATCGGAAACAGCTAAGTTTTACTTTATTTTATTTTATTGAGCGTAATTATTTAACTGCATATCAGGAGACCGCGGTTATCCATTAAAGACGTGGGCTCTTAACCCCCCTCAACAACCCACAAACTGACCAAGAGCGCAGATACAATGATGCCCATTCTCGCACTTGTAGAGCGGGCGATTTGGCAGCTGAAATGCCGGTGGCACCAGAGCCGTGCACAGACCTTTTGAGGGGCATGTGCTGAAGTTGAAAAAAAGGGCACCCCCCCCCAACCCCAACCCCCCCACCACCAAAAAAAAACACAATAATATTCTTATTTTATATTTAATTCGTATTAATAACTTTTATACAGATAGCTAATATACATATAGAGGGTATGTAAATATTGTGTGTGTGTGTGTATATATATATATATATATATATATATCTTATGTAAACTAATTCAAACAACACTGTGATCCACTGGGATGTCCCTCTCAATGGCTATATAGGCTATATAATATGATGAAATGTTAATAAATTACATCATGTAATTTACAAGCATCAGCAAATTCAGCAGATAACCATATAATCAAAATAGAAATTTCTTATAAAATATTTTACCTAGCTGACAAGGATCACTCGGTTGCTTTGTGTCAAACTAAATCACATTATGTCAACATCACACCGTGTGGTGAGGCATTATATGAACCTTTATAGACATAGACCTACTATTGTTTATTTCATAAAGACAACGTTGCACTTATTCAAACAAGATATTTTACCGTTACAAGACAACGATGTTCATCTGCTTGCGCTCTATGACTCTGACTGATGCGCTGAAACGTAGGCTAAGTCGCGGCGCTGTTCTCCACCTGCACCTTTACATCGGACCATTTCTTTTTTAATTCGTTCACAGTGCGATGTTCAAACCCCACTGCGTTAACCGCGTCAGCTCTATTTATTTTTTTTTTTTTACAAACTTGCAAATAACAGTTTTTCTCCGGTCTACCGGTGAGGAGCACCTTCAAATCACATTCTGTTAAGTTTCTCTTGCTTGCTTTTTCGTTTGGTTTTGCCAAAGTGGAGTCATTACCATATTAATACGGGGGAGGAGGCAGGGAGGGGTTTTGCGCTCGTGCATGTGCGCTCAATTTTACGTTAATTCAGATGTACAAAGAGATATGCGTGGAATTCCGCGTACGCAGTGTTTCATACATCTGATTTTTTTACTGCGTACGCACATTTACAGCTTTGTCCTTACGCAATGTTTTAGTAATAATTCAACGCAAGTCTTTGTACATGAGGCCCCAGACGCGCAGGGCACGTGCCCTAGTAAAAAGGGTCTAGCAACACACGCACCTGCCCTGAAGCGGCTTCATAACTGCATCCATGTTTGCACGTCTCATTTGATGTGGTAATTTCACAGAAGTTGAAGACTCGTTCTCGCCCCCTACAGTGCAATTCGACTAGGTATACGTCATCCGCGCTAAAATATCAAGGTGAAAGTCATCATAGCTTACGTAGTTTAGACCCAGCTCCCAACCCAACTTTGAGAATAGATTAACGGCGATATTTTTTTTATCGCCCGATAAGAGTCTCACGTTAACGCAGCACAATAACGCCGATAACGGCCCACCACTAATTTATATACATTTATAAGTAATATTTATACAACTTTTATACCATTAAGTGGACTCCCATCTGTCCATTCAGAATTTCAAATTAGTGTGAACAAAAGAAATAAAAATGAATAGATTAATTGGTTTGGCATTTTCATTGAAATATTGAATATAATATAATCTGCTTTAACCATTAGGCCAATGCTAAACTATATACTTAAAACCTTTGATACAAAAACTTTGAGAATAAAAATAAAGAATAAAGTGTGTGGTCATTTTCAGCCCCATGTCTGGCGCATGGTTAGGGTTGCCACTCGTCCCTTAAAATACAGAATCGTCCCGTATTTGAGAATGAAATTGCGCATCCCGTTTTGAATTAATACAGGACGGGTTTTGTCCCGTATTTTTATTTTTTTTTTTTAAAGCAGTGTCTCATGCAAATCATTGAATCAATACGGGATGGGTTTTGACCCCTATTTTTGATCTTTTTTTTTAAGCAGCGTCTCATGCAAATCATCCCACATGCATTTTATGAAGATGCCTCCTTTATAACTTTTGATTGGGTAATACTTGATGTCTGCGTTAGTTTGATTGGTGTTTTTTACTGTCCAGTGAGGAGGGCGGGTCTTTTAAGCAGAGTCTGCCAAGTCTAACCGTGTCTACCGCAACAACTACAGTCTGTCTACACTGGATGCGACAAAGCGTCCGTTGCAAAATCATTTAAACTTTGTGTGAGCACGTCATAAATAGAACGCGACCACAGATTACTGTCGGGGATTTGCAGTGTCGCGCCGCGCCTCCCCGCATCCAGTGTTGAGAACATAATAGGTTCTATTGTATTTTGTTGCATCGCGCCAGGCCGCGCTGCTCGCGTCCGGTGTAGACGCGGTGTAAAAATGGCAGATGCTTCTCCAGGTAGCCCCCCACGTCTTAAAGTTTTCAGAGCTTAAACGCAAGAAAGAATCCTTTGCAGTTTTGTGCACAAAACCTAAAACAAACCACTCAGAGACCTTAACAACAGATTCAAGTCTCAACCTTAAAAGTCAATAGTGATATCCAGCAACATGAGCAACAAATGTGATGTCAGCATGTTTAGTTGCGATATTACTACTAGTAATGGTAATAATAGTTAATTATTACTAACCCCCCCCACAACTTGAGTCACGTATTTTATTTTATTAAAAGTGGTAACCCTATCAACGATCCATCATGCAGTGACGAAATGCTACCCCAGATAGTCATGCAGTGTGAAAAGATCTGTGACGCGACTACTTTGAAAATCGTGCAGTCTAAACTCAGCATAAGTTGCAATCAGATAGGTAATAAAATATGGAGGAGTGGAGTAATAACTGGGGTCCCAGTAAGTGTGAACACAGGAATGTGGGAGGAAATGTAATAGAAGCCAAATGCTTACAGGTGACTAGAGAGCATTGTGTTCTCACCTGAGCTCTTTCTGATTTGATTTAATAATGAACCTAAAGCTGATTATTTAAGCTGGTGTTGTGGATTTTCAAGATGTTAATTAGACAGTATGGTTATTGCACAGGTGTGCCTTAGGCTGGCCACAATAAAAGGGCACTTTAAAATGTGCAGTTTTATCATACAGCGCAATGTCACAGATGTTGCAAGTTTTGAGGGAGTGTGCAATTGGCATGCTGACTGCAGGAATGTCCACCAGAGCTGTTGCCCATGAATTGAATGTTCATTTCTCTGCCATAAGCCATCTCCAAAGGTGTTTCAGAGAATTTGGCAGTACATCCAGCCGGCCTCACAACCGCAAATCATGTGAAACCACACCAGCCCAGGACCTCCACATTCAGCATCTTCACCTCCAAGATTGACTGAGACCAGCTACTTGCAAAAATCGGTTTGCATTACCAAAGGATTTCTGCTCAAACTGTCAAAAACTGTCTCAGGGAAGCTCTATCTCAATGCTCGCCGTCCTCATCAGGGTCTCGACCTGACTGAAGTTCATCGTCGTAACCGACTTCTGTCAGTAAATGCTCACATTCGTCTGGCACTTTGGAGAGGTGCTCTCTTCATGGATGGGTCACATGCATTCTGATTATTTGCGGGTGGATGAGATAACTCAATACTGACGTGTGTGTGTGTGTGTGTGTGTGTGTGTGTGTGTGTGTGTGTGTGTGTGTGTGTGTGTGTGTGTGTGTGTGTGTTGGTTTTTGTGATTTACGAGGACATTTCATATGAATACACGCCACACTACGAGGTCATTTTAGATTATTAGGACAGTGCCAGTGTCCTCATAATTCAGACAACGTAGGAGTGTTTCTACATGTGGGAGGAGCTCAAATTCTAATTTTCTCAGAAAGTCCTTATAGTTCACAATCATCGGACTTTGTGTTAAGAGTGTGTATCAGAACTGATTGGCTGAAAGGTGAGAAGTCCTCATAAATTCGGGTTTTGTCTAACCACTGTGTTTTAGCCTATTCACACAAAGGACAATAACGATAAAGATATGTTTGTAAAATCGTTCTAAATATAAAGGCATAACAAAGTCCACACCACAACTATAAAAATAAAAACACAGAGAAGCAATCACTGGAATCATTTTCCTACCCTCCCCCATCTCCGACCGAGTCACTTCCGGCTGAGATAACGAGCACGTCACTCTGAAGACACTTAAGGTAAGATTGATGATACAACTCAATAAACAATAAAACATTATAGTATATTATATTAGTTAACGTTATAAAGCAGTTAAACAGGCTAGCTTTGGTCACGTTTGTAAGTATTTATCTAGCGAATTATAAAGAATATAAGGATGTATGCGGAATTAACAATTAACGTAACGTTACTAGTCTGACAAAAAAACAAGCAAGAACTAAACCGCTTGTATTATGTATGTTTTGGGTTTAAAAGTTACTGGCTAATGGTTAAATAACTCATGATGCCAGATTGAGATCATATTTATTTAGCTTTCTGGGCAGTTCAGTGTTGTGATAATGGGGTTAATGTACGAAAGGCCACATGGACAAATATTGTAGTAGTTGATGTAGTAAATTGGAGTTCACTGCAGTATATTATAGTGATTACTACACTTTGTTAATTCACTTCAGTATCCTGTAATATTAGTGAATTGATAAACCATAGTATTCTTTAATTTTTACTATGGTAAGTTTAAAAAAAACACTATTTTATCTAGGATTATTACTCTAGTTTACTATAGTACAGAAGTCTACTACTGTATTTTTCATATGGGAATGGTGAACTTGATGCTTTTCATGGCACACAGCTGTTTAGTTGTAAACTATATTGTGTGTCTGATCAGATCCCAAATCAGGTCCTTTTAATTGCTTACAGTTCTTTGTGAAGGTTATTCCTGTAATTGTACAGTAATGGTAATCAGTGTTGTCAGACCTGCTGTTAGTTTTTGCCTTGCTGTAGGTGTCTGTAGAGGTTTCATATACTGTACATAAAAGTCTGATAGCCATAATCATAATGTTTCTCTTTAGTGACAGTCACAGTGTAGTTGAGAAGGAGAAAAGCAGCATGTTTCAAATTCAGATTATGTTAAAAATACTAAACACATTTGTAAGGTCTAAGATGTTTTTCTTCAAGTAGTACAGAATGATCCCTATTGTTTATATTTAAGCCCTCTACAGCAAATAAAAGTATAAACTCATAGTTGATTAGGTCAGTGATGTCTAAAAAAAAAAAAAACATTTAATAATTATTATTCATAAAGTGACAGCATACATCATCTGGCTTTAGCAGGAAATGGCAGCAACAAGGTCCCGGAGGGCCAAACTAAAACCAAAGGATGAAGCTGCATATTTTTCATCCTTGCTCAAAGATAAGGATGGATTTGAAATAAAATACATAAATCCATTTAAAGGTGAGTAACACAATTGTCTATATTTTAAGTATTGTTTTAACTTTTACCCTGACTGATCTGCTCTTGGTTAGGTCGAGGAGTGTGTGGGGCGGATCTACCGGGGTGGCACGAGGTGACCCCATTTGCCACCCCAGCACTAGTGTTCTAGTTTTCTAAAAATAAAAGAGTTTCCTCGGCCGATTTGCAGCAGCAACTCTGTATTTTGACATAAAAATAGCGTATAGTGTGACGAGCGTCCCAGTCATCTATTAGCGTCGCCCTGGAAACCAAGGACGGACACCTGGAAGAGCTAGTCTGAAGCCACGTATATATATCTATGTGAAGCCAAGCGATCAAGTGAAAACATGCCGGGAGGTTGTCGCATCAGTCCGCGATGGCTTGAAAACGACAGCTTTAAGTACTAGGGGTGGGACGATACAGGTAACTCACGATTCAATTCTGTGGCGATATGTGGCCCACTATATCGATAATATCGCGATTCACGATATCTACGATATTCAATATATTGGAAGAAATTTCATCAACGATATATCACGATATATGTGACTGAAAAAGAAAAAAATACCCATAATAAGGAAATCTTATGCATTTATTAATGCCAACATGTCCAACACTGTGCAAAGAAATATGCATTTGCATAATAACTCACTGCCTCCTGGTCTTAAATGTAAACACTGTACAGCTAGACAGATAAAAGTGCCTGAACATTAAAAAACAACATGAACATTAACTAACATGTGTAAACCATGATACTGAAACGTCAGTAGTAAGTTACTGTAAAGTGCTTTATGTTAACCTGGACAGTGGTCATATCAAGGCATATTCTTCTTGAGGAACACTAACGCCTGTTTCACACATACTCCGTCTGCAGTCCGTGTGCGTTACGTATGCGATGCAGAAGCAGCACGGACTCGTTTTGCTTTCACACAGGACACGTTTGCAGTCCGTTCCTGATCCTCGGCTGTTTACCACAAACACACCATTTATCCGTTATTTTGATTTCAAATACAAACGTGCTTTTTCAGCATTGTGATACTCTTTTATCACAGTACACTAATACAATTCTAGATATATTCACGTTTAAACTCAACGTATAATAAACAACGTATTATTCAATGCACTTGCACAGCAACCGCGTGCAGTGTGAACGCTCTAATCCGTTAACATGGGTGCGGAAAAAAATACTCAACGCATAAGCACTGCAGACGGAGTATGTGTGAAACAGGCATAACTGATCAGCATGCTCAACTAGCGGGTGCGTCTTTGATTTGTTTTTCGTTATCTTCCGCCATTCTTCTCACTTCTCTTTTTTTCTGCGCTTCTTCTCTGATGTTGTAAGATAACTTGTGTTCTTCACTGGCCGCTGCTTCCGCCACTTTACGCCTATTTACTCGAACAGCGCCCCCCGCAAACAGAATGGTAGATATTGGGTAGTGACAGTGACACTGACGACGGGTAAATTAATCATTTGTGTTGTAATAAAATATCGATATTGGCCGTTAGTGTATCGATTATTTATTGCGACAGAGAGCACAACAATATATTGCAATATCGATTTTTTTTCCCACCCCTATTAAGTACTACATTAAATTTCATCCTCAAGTTCTTAAATACATCTTGGTGTTGATATGGTCAAGTGGTTTGGCACTGCAGGACGATCAGCTGTCCTTGGGTGTCTTACATTACAGATGATGGCTCTCCTAAGGACAAAATTTGAAAAACAATTATTTAATATAATACACAATATTTAAATAATAATGCTATTATTGCGAATTACATCAGTATTTGTTGGAATTAACATCACCAAAGCTTATGTGATGGAAAAATGTTTACTCTTAACGTTACCTTTTGTAAACTACTGCAGATAACTGTTACACAATACGACGTTATACATACTTTCATGTTACTCACTTCATAATCACTTCACCTACTCATAGACAGTTACAAGACTGCTCTGAAACTTTTACACATTACAAGCTCTGTTGCACTACATTGTTTACATGGTTTGCACTCTCTACCATGTGCCCTTACTTGTATATTGAGTTTTTCATTTTATATATTATGTTTATTTGTATTTATTCTTTGTATGTAATGTTACTGTTTGTATTTAATGTTACTTGTATGCACCATGGGTCAGAGAGTAACGCAATTTCAATTCTCTGTATGTCCTATACATCTGGTAGAATTGACAATAAAGTTGACTTTGACTGACTTTGACTCTCTTTCTCTCTCTCTCTGTGTGTGTGTGCATATACTTTAGTTGCAGGGTATGGTTGCACCAGCCATTCGTAAGTTCTTACTTAAATTGGAACGTAAAGTCCACACTAGAGGCTTAGTAAATACTAGCTAGTTTGTAACTAAATCTATACATTATTTGGTTGCACCAGCTGTTCGTAAGGCAGAACTTAGCTAGTAGTTCGTAAGCTTTCCGTAAAGCAATGTGTAGTCGCATAATATGACGTTTACACTAAATCATCCAATAGAAATCTTCAAAATACGCGAGCAGAACTTGTTTAAATGCTATGAATTGTAATTTATCCTTCATTCTAACTTCTTTTGCCTCACATATACTAACGGTAAAAACAAGTTTCCATTAAAAATGAAACAATAATTACATTAGTTTATATGTAAGCTATTTTTTGTCCAGGGACAAGTGTAAATAACATTCAGAGACTAACTGAAATAAATAAGGATCAATAAAAATGAACAAAAAAGAAATGCCATTTATTTATTATTTCATCTGACATGCGCAACATGAAGTGCACAGAGTCGCGCTATAGATGGGGTGTTAAAGACGCGCTAAAAAAGAAACAAGTACGTTTATTCACATATTGTTCTCTCTCTTAATATGTGTGTGAGTGTAAATGACAGCAGCATCATATATGTCTAAATGATTGAAGGTTGTTGATTAAAAGAGCATATTGATGCAGTTCACTCAGTCTGCTATTTTATTCCAACCGTTACTCCTGACCAGACGCTTCCTTAAATATTTAGTTTATACGTAGAGTTACGTTGAAACTAAGTTTAATGGTGCAACGCAAAAATATTTAGTAGTGAGTAACTTGTAACTTAGTGTCCATTTACGTCGCAACTAGGCTAAGTTGTAACTTATGCACAGCTGGTGCAACCGGCCCCAGGTGATTTACAATTTAAAAACACATATTTCAATGTATTTAATATATCTAATGTATTTCTCTAAGAATAATTCTCTGAGACGTTTTATTAATCTAATGTTCTTTATGTACATAGGCTATGCACTTTTTTGTTTTGTTTTTTTAGACACAGCAGCGAGTGAACAGGACTTTTATTTTGAGCCGGTGATGTGACGTCATAGATCGGCGCCGCGCTCCTGCATCTGTTTGAGCTGAAGAAAGGTTTGTAGTTTTATTCATTTTAAGTGTTTAAATTGCTATAACGCTGTTAGTCAACTTTATAGTTTTTACAAACATTGTAAAGGCAGTTGATCATTATGTTACACGAGTAACAGAAGAGGTGCGTGTCATTTCGGTCCGTATTTAGTGAATCAGATGATAAACACGGATTTATTCAGTGATGGAGAAACGGATCTTTTCAAAACTCCAGTTCAAATGAATCACTTCACAAATGGTTCACTTTTTAATCACCGCTCACTGACGACATCTGCTGCTCAAAACACTGGAAATACAACGAGAACAACAAACAAAAACGTGTGTAATGAACTTTTACAAACAACAGAAATGTTATGTTTCTAAATGTAATATATTAAATGGACTATAATCATTAAATAATTAATATTAATTAAAACTAGCCGGTAACTGTGTGTAATTTCTTTAATTTTATTTTCTGTGTTTAGTTATTATTTATTGGTAAAATTTCAGTGTTGAGCAATAATCAGGCCATTAACTCTCAGTTTGCAACCGAAATAGCAATCTGAATGAGATGCACCCAGAGATTTAGTTTGCATTGATTTTCTTTCTGTTAATTGTTTCGCATCTTAAATAGGACGAAGTGTTCAAACACCCAAAAACTGGAGGAGCAACTGAGATCCACTTGACACACTATTATAAAGATGGCATTTATTAAAGAGGAGAGTGAAGACATGAAGATCGAAGAGACATTCATAGTCAAACATGAAGATACAGAGGAACAAACAAAGATGGAGTTTATTAAAGAGGAGAGTGAAGACATGAAGATTGAAGAGACATTCAGAGTCAAACATGAAGATACTGAGGAACAAACAGGTTGGTTTTCATTCTCAAAGCTGAAATGAATATTTATGAATAATGTCACACAAGTGTAGAAATGTAGAGATCACATGACAAATACTAACACTGCCTTCAAGTGCAGCAGAGAATATCCTGCTTTCACACTGGCCATTTGTTATTATGAGATCATCCATTTAAGCTGAAACAATAATATGGAATTAGTAACATTAAACCTAATATCTGTTTCTAATATTAAACCATTGATTTCTAGCACTTAGGCTAATTATGCAAAAGTATCTAAGAGAATTTGCTTATTTTGCACAACGCAAATCTTGAAATGAGAGTGATTACATTTGGCTATTGCATGCTGTCTACATTTGTTCATTCTAAGCTATTTGATAAGCAAATAAAACAGCCAGTGGACACTAAATCTACATCTAAATGAATCCGCATACAATTGAAATTTAAAATTTTGTCTATCCACACTAGCTTTCTCAAACATTTTCCAAAAGTTTCTCATCCACACTGAACAACACTAAAACAAAGCAAATACTTCTCACAAGAAAACTTCCACTTTTAGTATAAAACAGGTCAATGGGTGTAAACGTTCAAATGACTTCATTTTACCTCATTTGCTGACTACATCCGCACCATCAGTGCATTCCTATTAGTCCATGTTACAGGACTGAGCTTAGCCTGACGGTCAGGTTTCCTCGGAACAGGTTAGTTTTATCTTTTGATTTTTTATTGTGCAAGTTCTTGAAAATCAAAGTGTACATTGCATATGCGAAACACAGCCTGTTTTTTTTTTTTTTTTTTTTCTAAAATGAAGGTATGGTCTCAGCAAAAGAAAGTATAGGATTCCACATTTTATAAAATAAATTATCTCTAACGGAGTGTTTAATTTTTTCCAGATGTAGAAAAGACATTAAAGCCCGGTTTCACAGACAGGGCTTAGAGTAAGCCAGGATTAGGCCATAGTTCAATTGGGACAATTAATTAATTTTTATAAACATGTTTAGAAAAAAGCATTACTGGTGTGCATCTTGAGACAAAACACTGATATTTTAAAATCAATCAGTGCAATTTTGTTTCAGTTGAAACAGTTCAGACTTACATTTTAGGCCCAATCCCAATTCTATTTTCTACCCCTTCACCTACCCCTCGCCCCTTCCCCTTGTCCCTTGAAACAAAGTGTAAAGGGGAAGGGCTAAAATATTTCCCCTAAGAAATGGGACACCACTACAACACTGTTATACGTCATCATATGTTGTCGCTAGTTCCTAATGTTACGTCAGAGGACATGCGCAGATGTTTATCACTCATTCCAAGATGTCAAAATGTTGTCATGTTTCAAAAAGTACAAATGTACGGTGTACGCACCGTTCATTCACATGTGGCCGTAAGCAAAACAAACAATGCGTTATCACATGCGCGGCAAATTGCTAACCAGTGTAGTGGTGCCGGGAGAAGTATATATGCTTCATTTGTGAATTTCGTTTTCAACTTTCTATTTGAACGCGTTCGTTTTCTGGATCATTGGACTAAAATGTTTACAGGGGTTCACTGGTTTAAGAAATTTCTGATCGTAAAAATGGATGTGGTGGACTGCCATGATTTTGGCGAATGCAGGACACTACTGAATATTGCGCATCAGAGGGAATTTAAAAAGTGGAAGTGTGTATACACCGTATATCTGCGTACACCCTCCACTACACCACCGTTGCAAATTGCCGTGCCACTGGTCTTTTTTATGTTTCTAACATGCAGTCAAGTGTATATGACATGAAGATATATTTTGTAATATCGTGCAATCAGTGCTGTCTGCTAGCAAACTTTAGCGATTTTTTTGAAAACGTTTATTTACAAAACAACACCATAAACACAAACACAAGATTGAAGGTAATATACATATAATGAAACATTGTCATCAAAATCCTTATTAAAGGCAAAAATTACTTATATTTACGAGTCTGCTTGCTCGAGTGAGCAGCCATGTTGGAAATTTCTCTTAGCCCTTCGTTTGAAGTGAGGTCCTGAAAAATCTTCGTTTGGAGGGCTATCTGGCCCTTCCCCTTACCCCTACCCCTCCAACCAAAAGAGAAATGAGACACCCCTACCCCTTCACGTGAACGCGCCAAATGGAGGGGTAGGGCTAAGTGTAGGGGTAAGGGGTAGAATTGGGATTGAGCCTTAGTCTAGGACTAGACTTAAGCCTTGTCTGTGAAACCGGGGGTACATCTTTTAACCAAGAAAAATTAGCAGGAGGGCATGGGGATTTCCAATATAGCAGCATTCGTCTTCTGGCTACTAGTGAGGCAAAAGCAATAATATTGGCATGTCACTTATTATATAAACCATCAACAGGAGTTACTCCAAAAAGTGCAATTATTGGACAGGGTTTCACTGAGACATTAACCCTTTAGGCGCCAGGGTTTTTTTTTGAAAAATGCTGGATTTTGACATCAAGATTTCAAAAGCTTGTGGCTTGAAAGGGCTTAAAGATAGAGATCTACTGTAAATTAGAAAAATGTTGGGCATCACCAAAAGTTGATGTGGGGTGTAAATATTCTCATCTAATTTGCATATTATGACGTCATCATGGGGGCGGCATTATTGAAATTCATAATATTCAGGAAATAGTAGATATTGAATTGATGTTTTTTAGTTTTTTGTCTTTTTATCCACATTACAAATGATCAGAAAAGAGAAAACCAACAATAAAACAGGAAAAATGACTCAATTATTACTATATTACTATACTTTATAGTAAAATGCACGTGAACAGTAGCCTAATGTTTGATTAGTTCATCAGTAATACTCAGGAAATAATAGATATTGAATGGATGTTTGAACTTATTTGCACATTTTTTGTCTTTTATCCTCATTCTAAATTATCAGAAAAGAGGATACCAACAATATAACAGGAAAAAGTACTAAATTATTACTATTCTATATAGTAAAATGCATGTGAACAGTAGCCAACTGTTTGATCAGTTCATAATAATATTTAGGAAATAATAAATAATGAATGGATGTTTGAAGTTATTTGCTAATTTTTTTGTCTTTTATCCTTATTTCAAATAATCAGAGAGATGAAACCAACAATAAAACAGGAAAAAGTACTAAATTATTACTATATTACTATTCGATGTAATAAAATGCATGTGAACAGTAGCCAACTGTTTGATCATTTCACAAGTAATATTCAGGAAATAAAAGATAATAAATGGATTTGCATGTAATAAATGGTAATAAATGGAAACTTATTTGCATGTTTTTATTTTTTTTATCCTCATTCCAAATGATCAAAAAAGAGAACACCAACAATAAAACAAAAATATTACATATTACACTACTATACAGTAGTAAAATGATCAAATGGATGAGAATAGAGGAAACCAACAATAAAACAGAAGAAATTACTAAATTATTAGAATATTACTATACCCCTGTGTACACTATGACCATATTCACCCCTGCCACCCCCATTCCTTTTGGGCAAAGGGACGAAATGATCGCTGGTTATGCTTTGTAAACACTTTCTCGTGGTGCGCGGCGGCACCACTGCGAGGCAAAGATGTACCGGGAGACGCGCGTCTATTAGACGGCCGATCGTCACTTCCAAAAGGCAAACATTCCCCTTCAGAGTGAGAATCGGCAAATAACATTTGTTTGTGCTTTATTTGTTTGTGCTTCATGAACAATCTCGTCTTACACAGCGGCACAACTGCTCCGCAAAGATGTACCGCGAGATGCGCGTCTATTAGACGGCTGATCGTCATTTCCAAAAGACAAATATTCCCCTTTAGAGTCACAATCAGCAAATAACATTTGCAACACAACTTCACGGTACAACTTTTTATCAGCCGTTTGGTGCTTTTCTCCTCACAAATCTGACAATTTACTCTATTTACACTATGAGCTGTACTGCTTCCGCATCAATGAAGATCGCTCGCTTTCTCTATGATTTCCGCCAATACTTTGAACAGGAACAAGACGTAATTTTGGTCTAGAATCGAAGTACTACATGTCTGCCATCTAGTGGTTAGGAATACAAATGAGAAATTACACCGTATTAGGAACTACAGTCTATTTCAATGGGTATGACGTCTTGTCGCAATTCTGCGACTTTGGCGCTTAGAGGGTTAAGAACTTTTGATAATGTGTCAAAGAAGTACACCTATCACCTTCTGTTAAAGAAAGTTTTTTTCAGCTTTGCTTTGGTAAAATGAATTCTGTGAACAACTTTGAACTGAATAAGACTCAAACGAGCACATATACAGGCAGAGTTAATTTTAGCTAAAACATTATTCCATAGCTCCACATCAAGTTCCAGTCCCAACTCCCTCTCCCAGGTTCCCTTAAGTGCAAAAAATATCTTCAATTAAAGTTTTCTTTGGCTGATGGGCAAATGTAGCAAAATATGCTTTAGCAAAATTGCGTAATTGAAAATAACGGAATAAATTGGATTTGGGAATATACTCAACAAATCATTGAATGACACAAATGTGTGATCCAAAAATAAATCATCGAACAGTACTAAACCCTTCTCCCTGAGTTGTATAAATGTTGAGTCCAAAGTAGAAGGCACAAAAAGATGATTGCCACAGATAGGTGCACAAGTGGACAGTGTAGTAAACGGGGCTCACGTCACCAATGATGCTGTGATTTTGGGTCACACGTCACTCAAGGTGCATTTGTGAGTCTATCAGATGACCATTTCCCACCTCGCTGGGTTCAGTGTATCAGTCAAAGACTGTTAATTTGGCAATAGGTCAATAAATTGAGATTTGCACCCTGGAGGGAGTTGGTCAACTGCTTTATCTGAAAGTTTGGTGGTTTAGCTAGCTAGTAGAGCCTTGAATCATCAACACAATGAAAACACAATTGTAATAAAATTAATGAAATTTATTAACAATAGATATGCAAGAGTAAATACAACACTAGTGATAAACCAATAAATGAATACACACTGCTAATAGATAATAGGCAACTAAATGTGAAAGAAGATACCAAATAAAGTGTAGAAACTAACAAAATGGAATGAACGCAGAATGGCAGAATGCAATGCTGTTGAGCTGAAAGTAGCAATATAAGAGATTTCTATGGTAATGTTGTCTAGGGGAAACCCACTTAATGGCTCTGGTAGGTTTAATGATAAATAACTGCGTATTTATCTCGGAACAAACAATATAGCTATCATTTGTAATGCTGACCACAAGTAAATGTTATCTAAACAGGTTAGAAAACATAGGCTGCAGGTATAAACTAAGCCAAGGTCTTTAGGAAAGAGGTTTGGTAAGTTTATAGTTACGTTCCACTTGGTCGGGTGATCAGTCCGGCGGCAGAGACGTCTTCCACTGGTGATGCGGTTTGCATATAGTGGGGAGGGCACAGAGTTGCGTTCCGGTAGCCGTCGAGGTGCTGACCTGGAGGATGCTGGACTTCTGTTGTGCCAAAGAGGGTCCTTAGGGCATGGACCAGGCAGCTGGGTCAGATGGATTCTCACAGGGTCCTTTGCAGCGGGGCTGCGTCGTTGAGGATCCGTGTGTTCAAGGCAGTGTCTGCCAATGTGGAGGTCCTTTGCGGACTGGGCTGCGCTGCTTTCGGAGTGGCAGGAGTCAGACGGGGTCCGTCACTGCTGGGTCCTTTGCAACTGAAGGGCAGCCGAATTCAGTATAGAAGGTTTACTCAAGAGCTGAGTGGAACCTTAGCTGTCTTGAAGTCTCTTTCCTCGTCAGGCCAGAAACTCAGGACCTTGTATCTGCTAATGTCTTAACCTTGCGGGGTTCAGACTCAGAACGGTGTAGCTGTTAATGTCTCTTCCCTTACGGGACTTAGACGCAGTACAAGGAGTGTCTTTTCGGAGGCTACCTTTATCTCTTTTTGATGAGGAGGAGATTGGAATCTAGCGCCTCTCCATTCCAGGAATGTGATTGGCCACTTGTGTCTGAGGTGGCCATGGTGTTACCCGCCCTAGTGTGGAACTCATTTGCATATAGTAGAGTACAAAGTTAGACAGTGTCTTTTACAATTTACCCAATGCAACATTTCTTTACCAAACCTCTTTCAAATTGTTACCCACATTATGAGGAGCAAAAAGAGTCCAAACATGATAGAAAACTGTTGAACAATCACTTATTCATATCATAATATGTTAATACGCCTGCTTCTGTGAACTGTTAGGTTAACAGTCAATGGCCATCATCATACACTGTACTTTATCAAAGGGTGAAGTGAATCTGTTGCAGTTTACATCAATTTAAGGTCCCAAAACATATGTATGAATGGATTTGGATGGATCTTTGTGGCCTTCTTTGTTTCGGCCACTGCTGTTGCATCCTGAAGGAATTTTTATGGCAGTCATTCCCAAACCTTAGGATTGGAGAGGGTCAATCCGTAGTCCAATGAGAAGTCCTCTCTTAGGTGGTCGTGGTTGCAGAAGGTCTCTCTTCCTGTTCTGTTAGAGGTGTCTGGTAGTTGTCTTGGCATCTTATCTGATGTTTCTGAACATTTGTTTATGTTCCTCAACCAAGATCCAATCACAGTGTGGCACATCTCCCTCCACCCTGGCAGATAGGGAAGGGGGCCTGCCATAAACTGACCCTTGGAATGCCATTTCGACCGTTGTTCACTACAACAGTTTTTTTTTTATCTAAAGTGATGTCGAAACTGCTTCCAGATTTTGAGTGAGGAAAGCACAATTGGATTAGTGGTGTACTAACTAAAAATAGTATCAAATCAAATACTAATGCAGATAAAGAAGATGCTATGCAGGAATTAGCTTCCATCATACAGCAATTAATATCAGAGACTTAATCCATAAATATATTTTCTGGATATTAGCTGCCCAATAGTAAAAAAGAAAATTTGGAAGGGCAAGACCCCCATCCTGTTTGGTTCTTTGAAGAGTTGACTTTGAAACGCGTGGGTGTTTACCAGCCCAAATATATGAGGATATATTGGCATCAAATTTCCTAAAAAAAGATTTGGGGATGAAAATGGATGAAATGGGAACGGTCTGAAACAAAAAAGCATACGTGGAAGAATATTCCTTTAGGTTTATCTTAGGTATTTCTAATTGAGACAGAAAAGTATGAATAGCAGTAGTGTCTGAACAGCTTTCTGATTTGTAAAGATTTAGAACAAAAATAAGCAAACTCTGAGTTTATTTTAACTGGATCTGAAATGAGGTTATTTGAAGAGTCATACACCTGTGAGATTAATTGGGAAGCATATTGATGTCTAAACTGAGACGCTAAAAGATGGCCAGCTCTCTCTCCATGCTCGTAATAAGTTGCTTTTGTTCATTTTAGTAGAAATTCTGCCTTGTTGTTTGTAATTTCAGCCGTTCTGTCTCCAGAACAGAATTTGGTGACCTGGCATTTAATCTATCTCTAAAATTTTGTCAATTAGTTCTTGCTGTTATAATTTCCTGGTTTTAAACCAATATGGATTAAAAGATATAATCCTTCCAAGTATGAATGCTTTGAATGTTTCCCATAGAAGTGATTGTGATACGGATTCTGATTCGTTGGTTTCTAAGAAAAAAAATCAATGTTCCTAGAGATATAATCGCAAAAATCCTTGTTAGCCAACAGCGAAGCATTGAGTTTCCAGCCTTCAACATGTCTACACAAATTTTGAGGAAAACAGGTCTAAAATATGTGGGGCATGATCTGATATGATTATCGCTGAATAATTTGTGGATTTAACTGAAGGCAAAAGAACTTTATCTAAAAAGAAATAATCAATACGGGAATAAACATGATAGACATTTGAAAAGAAAGAAAAGTCTTTTGTAGTTGGATTGAGAAAATGCCAGGAATCCCAACTGATCCATTAAAGAGAAGGTCCTAGAAATTGACGAAGGAGCTGATGCCTTTGGCTGTGAACAGTCTAAATTTGGGTTGATTGTGCAATTGGTGAGTGTCTAAATCTGGGAGGTGGGAATACATTGTAGTCATAAAGGCAGGATTATCAAAATTAGGGGGCATAAACGCTATCTTATATAATGGGTGTCTGGTACAGAAGCCCCCAAAACTATAATACACAATATTTACAAAGGTAATACTAGATTTAACACGTTACACAAAAGTTCCACCCCAAGATGGTGCTGAGAGAAAGCCAAAAAAAAAAAAAAATTATATGTATATAAATTACATAATACATACCCAAAAGTGTACGGCATTTATGCACATTAACCAAAATAGCATCATTAACGTGCAACACATCATGTATTAAAGATGTATGAGCAAAGTTAATTAAAGCCGTAAAAAAGTACCCAGTATTACAGACTAACCTTACTTTACCTTGAACTCATTTACACAAAAATAGAATGACACTTTAAAGCCAAATTAAAGTTATTTTTCCTGCAGAATTGACCTGCTCATCATGGAAATGCACGTTAGTCCATTTATTGCCAAAGTCAGTTAGGAAAGTTCTTCTGGTAAAACGACTCCGCTGCCTCAGGAGAATAAAAGATCCGTTTCACGCCGTTATTGCTCACTCAGAGGCGAGCCGGGTACAGCATTCCAAATCGTACTCCTTGCTTGTAAAGTAGGCTCTTGATCTTGAACGCCGCTCGTTCCTTGCAAACTCTATGCTGAAGTCCTCGTACATCTTGTTCTCTTTTCTGAATCTTTCAAGCTCCTTAACTAGGGATTCTATTGTAAGCTGCGAAGATGTGGATTTGTTATCCGCCATTTTACTGCTTTCTTGACAGGCCCGATCATGATGAGCTTGTTGTTTACCTCCTGTCCTCGTAGACTTGCTCATTTTAAATGAAAATTCCGACGGCATAGACTTTCAAAAATATAATTTAGGTGCAACAAGTTTGATGTGCTGTTCAAATAAGGTGTATTCTTAAGATATTACATGAAATAACGTGGAGCGCAGACACTGTGCGTCTCACCACCGCATTACCAAAAAAAAAAGTCTCGGACAAGGTTAGTTTAACAGCATTAGTTCCCAGAGTTTCTCAGTGCTCCGGCTACATGTTCCTGTTGTGTGTGTGTGCACTTTGATGAATTAAATGGAGATCACAATTCACCATACTTGGTAGCTGGCACATGTCATTTCACTTTTGACTTTTTCACATTCAATTGGTGCAAAAATATTGCCTGTTTTCTTTTAAAGGAAGTTTAATTTTAGTATTTTTTATATTATGTTTCCAGAGGTGTAATTATAATATTACTAACATTTTTTTACATAAACATTTAAAATTGAGTGATTTTCATTTTTTATGTAAGGTTTTTTAGAGATTTGATTTGAGATGACAGTTTTTCACCATTTATTATCCTCTGACAGTCAGTTTTGGTGTTTTCCATTTGAAAGGTCAAGTGCAACAGCCAACTTTTATGACTGGCTAACACAATTGCCCCCTTAATAAAACCTCAGAAGGAATTATTTTGTGATTAATTTTTCATCTGATTGTTAAGTGGGGAGTTTGTCCCCTTTCTTTTTTCCTAGTCTCTCTCTAAGTTTGTTGAATTTTATCCCCTAGGAGACATAAAAATAGAATATAATAATTGAGATCAGTTTATATAGATTTTCTAGATTTAATTGTATAACAGCAAACTTAATCTCTGTAGGGTACTGGCCGACCAGGATCAGGTTTGGACACCCTAGTATAGGATCTAGCATCCATTACTTAGCTACATGTTGTGATGCTAATTGCTTTGTGCCATTAAACTGGGGTTAACTTTTATCTCTTTGTTTTTCCACCTTAGAACTAACATCGCTGAAAGAGGAGAGAGAAGTACTGAATGAAACCGAAGAGAAAGATCAGTTTGAGAATCTTCATCATTTTGTATCTGGAGAAAAATCTTTTTGTTCTTTAGAGTCTGGAAAGACTTCTAAACAAAAAAGTGCTCAAAAGACAGGGACTATGACTATTTTCACTTGCTGTCAGTGTGGAAATAGTTTCAAACAACAAGGACACCTTAAGAGTCACATGAGAATTCACACTGGAGAGAAGCCTTACACATGCAAACAGTGTGGAAAAGGTTTCACTCGTAAAGAATGCCTTAACAGACACATGAGAGTTCACACTGAAGAGAAGCCTTACACATGCAAACAGTGTGGAAAGAGTTTCACTCATAAAGGAAACCTTAACAGACACATAAGATCTCACGCTGGAGAGAAGCCTTACACATGCCAACAGTGTGGAAAGAGATTCACTGAAAAAGAAAACCTTAACAGACACATGAGATTTCACACTGGAGAGAAGCCTTACACATGCCAACAGTGTGGAAAGAGTTTCACTGAAAAAGAAAACCTTAACAGACACATGAGATTTCACACTGGGGAGAAGCCTTACACATGCAAACAGTGTGGAAAGAGTTTCACTCAAAAAAGACACCTTAACATTCACATGAGAATTCACACTGGAGAGAAGCCTTACACATGCAAACAGTGTGGAAAGAGTTTTACTGATAAAGGAAACCTTAACAGACACATGAGCTTTCACACTGGAGAGAAGCCTTACACCTGCAAACAGTGTGGAAACAGTTTCAGACAAAAAGGAAACCTTGACAGGCACATGAAAATTCACAATAAAGAGAAGTCTAACAGATCCCCTTAACATGGACAGAGTTCAAAAAAAATGTCTAGAACGGGCAGTTATGTTCCTTGATTCTGATTGGCCACAATCAAAGCTGTTGTAAATTACTCTACAAACATACACCTCTTTGTTTCTCTGCAGCCACATTGTTTAAACCCCAGTTACAGTTGAGGTCAAAAGTGTACATCCCCCTTTCAGAATCTGCAAAATGTTCCCTTGTCAAAACAATCCTAAAGGATTCCAATAAGAATCCAATACAGGGCTCCTACAATGATAGAAATTCTAATTCACATTTTAGAGCAATGTGTTTTGTCCATGGTACACTTTACCATGTCAACTAGCTATATTCTGTTAGACTGAGCTTAACCCTCTGGGGCCGACGGTCACGCCGGCGTGACCAACCTACTTTTTTTAAGATCAGCGCAAAAGACACTAAAAATGCTCTGTCAGTTTTAGTCATACAAATTAGAGATATACATCATTGGAAACTGTAAAGTGTGTACTTTTATTTGTGCACACTCACAGGAACAGCAGAAAGTTGTGCTTTTTTATTTAGAATAAAGAAAACAAACAGGGTGATTTCTGTTTTCTCTGTCTCCGCGAACTGCTTTTAGAAATGCGTTACTTAAATCATTCAAACTCGGTGAATACTCAGCACACAAACAGAAAAGTGGTATCTACTGAAAGCTTGAGATTTATGCTTTTAAACGAAGTAAGTTTGATCAAAAACCAATAATCTGTGATAAATTAATCTATATGAAACCAAGGAGATGTCTAGTCTATCCAGTTCCAACTAATTATCTCTAATGTGACCGCGCCCACTATCGCGAAATCTTTTGCCATGCAAATTAGCCATGTGCTGCAGGCGCGGCAAGGACCGGAGTATCTGTATGCGAGGAAACTCCCACATCACCGCAACAAAGCAACATGACTTCAAGTTCATCTTGGTTACAGTTTGTTCCTGAATTAAGATATGCTGTGAGGAATTAGACTTATATTTACCACGATCATAAGAAGGACGTGATGCGACGCAAACCCAACAGGAGGAGACATTTACATGAGTAAGTCTTACTTTCATTTTCCTACTAGCTTTCGCTGTTGTTTCCTTTGGCAAAACATGTACACATTTTACTAGTTAGACTTATTCCAAACTAAAATTCCTGACTTAATCAAATGAAACATTATGAAGTACGTTTGATTGCATCTCACACAATGGCAGGATATTTATAATGTTCTAGAAAAACGATGTGATTATGACTGTGAGATGCATTTATGACGATATCTTTATGACTGTAGAATCATACTTATTAATTTATTTATTTTATTGTACAACAGTAGGGTGAAATATAATATATAATATAATATGAGTGCTTACACTGAATGTGTGTTTACATCACGTTTGTTAGTAATATAGTGCTAAACGATAATTATTAGTTTCTCAGATATTACATGTCCTTTTTTACATTAGTACAAATGCTAGAGTATAGACTGTATTCTGACAGATGATCCTGATATGATTTTTGATTTGTTTTGTTTTTGTAGTGATCTCAAACCTGCTCAAAAGTGAATCCTGCCCTCTTTCCCTTGAGTCCCTTCAAACTGTTTTCCTGTGAGAGCACTAGAAACTTGAGATGTTCAACTACACTGATATTCTAGTGTAAAAAAAGTTTTTGACTTTTTTTGTGTGCATGCAAAATAGCAGGTAAGATTTTTCCTGTTTCATTTGTTGAACAGAATTCAGAAGAAGTTTTCAGAAATGCCACAAAGTCTGTGCACATCCGTGTGGTTAGATGAGGGAGCTCAATAATGTGTCTTTGACGTTCATTATGTATGTTTTGTTTATACAGTGTAGTAAATAAAATAAAAATAATCTAAAACTCCATTCTCTGAATCTTCTCACATTGTTTCTTGTTCTGCTAGTGAAGTCAGGCATTGATGGGGCCATTAGGGAGGGCTCTTTTGTCTCTCAGGTGTGAATTGCTAAATATTCATGGGCCATTGCCACACCTATGAATAATCCCTTTCGATCACAAAACATGTTTTATAAAATTTAAATCAATATATTGTTTTCTCTGAACGAGTGAACGAGATGATTTTCACATCATTTGGTTGAAAAAATTCTAACCTACGACATCCAATTATCTAAAGTCTTGTAAAGAAATGTCCTATAAGTCGTTCATGGCCTTATTTCAGTGACTTCAAAACTTTAGATTTTCAATAACCACGCATAAACATAGTTTTCTCAAAAACACAAACATGCACATTAATGTTGCTTGCATATTATTGTAGCCCAATATGTGCTGATTACAATGTAATCTGACTTTAACCATTCATATGTTTTTAAGATACTGAAAAAAGCACAAATGTCAGGGCATGTCAAAACTTCTTCAGGGCCCCAAAACACCTCAGACCCCAGAGGGTTAATGCATAAATGTGCAAAGAATAATATGGACTATGGACAAAGTGTTTGCTCTGTCTACGATTTAAGAACTTCGCATTTGTATGCCATCAATTGAAGGGGGAACTCACAGGAAGCGCACTGTTTTTTGATTGAAGCACAATAAAGGACACTAGCATTTTAACATCAGTGTGCATGGATTTAATTTGCACACATCAGTTACTTTCTCACTTCTTCCACCAACATTGCGGCTTTGTGGAATGCTGTAATAATCATTTTTTGGAACCATTCCTAAAGGAATGTATTAGTAATTGTCTTATAGGACAAGGCATAAATATACTATATGATCATTTCCACAGGATATTAATGGGATCCAATTTCATCTTGAATTTTGAAGAATTCTACTTATTCATTGCACCTATTACTAACCAATAGTTTTTGCAGTTTAGTTAAACTCACCTTGAGTGAGTTTAGTTCAAAAAATTCAAAGAAACAAGAGACAAAAAACAAATCATATGTTCTGTTTTAATTTCAATACTGTTTAATTAAGTCTTTCTCAAGTTCATTGTTACGGATCATAAACTGAGGGAAAGGTTAGTCGTATCTGGTGTGCTGTCTGGGAGAGGGCTTCAAGCTCTGCAGTAATTCCTGAACCCGGGGCTTTTCTCTTGCCACCGGGCTGAAGGTGAGGAGACGGGGTGGTGGAAGGGTGCTGAAAAATGGGCGATGAAGAAGGTAGGGCTGCTTCGGTTATTTATAGGGATTCTTTCTTGTGCTGATTGGATAGAGAGTGTGAATACTGATGATGAATTGGCTGTGTTAATTATCCGTGTGAGCTCCTCCCGAAATTGGGAGGACTGATAGCCTTTACGGAGGGTGGAGATGGAATTGTTCTGATTTTTTTTAGGGTTATAGTTTGGCAGGTGTTCGGGTGAGTGGTATTTTTTTTTTTTTGGATGCCTTTGATTAGTAGGGACATCTGGGAATTGGTTATATTGGATGAAGGTGAGCCATACAGATTTTTATGGAAAAAATTGGATACTGCTTAGGTACCCTTTGAGCCAATTTGGAGGTTTTTGATGATGTTGAGGTAAGAGATGAATGAGGTAATAGACAGCAGGGAAAATCAGGGAACGACTTTTAATGTTTTAAAACATTTCCATGCTGTTAGGTAAGACTGAAGGGTCCTGGGGGAGATCGCTTGAAGGATGGAATTAAGAGAAGCTTCTAGGAGAGGTCTCAAAGGGTGGTTTATGGGAATATCAGCTCTGAATAGGGAGGAACTGGGGTTGGAAGCAGGTCTGTCTGAGGTGCCAATGCTCTGAATTTCTGAAAGGCAAGCGAGAGTGATTTGATTTTTTTGAACCAGGAATGTGTTTCCCAGTTGTGATGAATTGGTCACAAGCCAAAATCCAAATCAGACATCTTAAAAAGGGCATTAATGCATGGGAATGTAAATTACTTTTGTTAATGCAGTGCACAGTAGCTTTGTTGTCACAGTGCACGATTATGCTGGTGGCGGACCACTCTTTGCCCCATAGAACAGCTGCGACAACTTAAGGATAAAGCTTGAATAGCTGAGGATGATAGCTGCTGTGGCGAATCTGCCAGCTGGGGGGGCCAAGTGGAGGCGAACCAATGGCCTTGGAGAAAACCGATGGAAGGGGTGGCGTTGGGTAAATAGCTGTATATCAGTTGGTGAGAAAATCAGGTTGTTATAGAAAAAGGATAAGCCATTCCATTCTTAAGGAAGGCTATACGTAGGTTAAGTTTGTTGCGGCATGAGTCAGTTAGGAATATTTGGTCTTCCAAAGTGTGTGCGGAGGATGCGAGGGAGAAGAGCTGGGAGATGAAGGGGCGGCCTTGCGGGATGATGCACATTGTGAAATTCAGATGGCCTAAAATGGATAACGGCTTGCGTTTTGGAACAGCTAGGGGTAATTGAGAGAGTGGGGGCTACCAGAATCGTCCGATCAATTTTTTCTTTTGGTAACGATGCCTGAAATTTTTGTGAATCCAAATTGATACCTAAGAATTGGATGGAGGTGCTAGGGCCTACGGTTTTGTCTTGGGTCGAGGGGAAAAACTTTTGGGTTGTCGAGAGATGTGCGGCTGGGAAGGAGTCGGGGGGCAAGATGATTAAGAAATCATCTAAATGATGAATCACATAAGGTATATGATAATTGTTGGAGATGATCCAACAAATTGCTTCTGCCAGGTATCTAAGAATTTAGGGCTGCTTCTACAGCCATCTGGGAGGATGGGCATGACTTTAAAGGCAGAGGTAATGTGAACTTTGGCTAGCCAAGCACTGCTACATGCTTCTTTGATCAGGGTGATGGCTTGGTCAATGTCATGATAGTGGAGAGAAAATTATTTGAGCGGGATGAGACTCTTACTGCTCAGAAACTGGGAATTATTTTTTTTTGATTGCTACGCCTATGGGCCTAATGTGAAAAATGCTGGGGCAGAAAAAAATGAGGGAAGGTGAGGAATAGATGGTGATGTAGGTGGCGCCATTAGTAAAGGCATGCTCATGCTATGGGTGATTCCTGGGGTGGAGGAAAACAGAGGGAAGGAGAGAGGGAATAGCTGGTGCTGTAGCTTGTGCCAAAGGCAGTGGCATACTCACACTAAGAGTAACTTCTGAGGCAGAAGAATAAGAGGGAAGGAGAGGGGGAATAGCTGGCACTGGGGCTTGTACCAAAGGCAGTGGCATACTCACACTATGAGTGACTTATGGGGCAGAAAAATAGAAGGGAAGGAGTGGGGGAATAGCTGGTGCTGTAGCTTGTGCCAAACGGAGTGGCATACTCACACTAAGAGTAACTTCTGAGGCAGAAGAATAAGAGGGAAGGAGAGGGGGAATAGCTGGCACTGGGGCTTGTGCCAAACGGAGTGGCATACTCACACTATGAGTGACTTCTGAGGCAGAAGAATAAGAGGAAAGGAGAGGGGCAATAGCTGTCGCTGGGGCTTGCACTGGAATGGGATGGGTAGGGGAGGGGGTTAGGAGTGTGGTGAGGCATGGGCTGCAAATTGTTTTTTTGCAGTCGGCTGTGGGCTGACGTTCCGTTGAAAGGGGATGAGAGCGGGAGCTGGCGCCTGGCGGCCGCGGTGTTCAGGACACACAACTGGCTTGCCGATGCTCTTGTGATGCGTCCTGATGACCATGAGTTGGGGTGCTGTGACCTGAGCTTGCTCTATTTGCAGCCTTGGATGGAGGAGCGCAATTTAGGGGTTCACTGTAGGGGTGTGCAAAGCCGCCGGTATTTGTATCTGTATTTGTTAACAGGGGGAAAGTATTTGTATTTCTATTTGTATTCGAGTAAAATTCAAACTAGGCGTAAAATAATGAGTGACGGAAACTTTGCTAAGGTTAACTAGCCTATAGCTTACGTCTTGCTGGCTGCAAAAGACAGAGAAACTTAAACGTACCATATAAGGGGCCGTTCACATGTCGCGCATAAACGCATAGAAAAAGCTGGGGGCGCCACTTTCTCCTCCTTTCCAAAGTGCTCTGTAGCTTGCACTCCCATGGCGCCTGCCTTTGCAAAGCAACCATGACCTGCACTCTCCATGAAGAAGCGGAAGTTTCAGCAAAGGATAAATCGATTTCCAAAACTAAAAATCTGTTATCCCTGTAACAGCTATGACTGGCTGTTCCTCCATCTTGGCTAAGCTTTTAATGTTTTTCGTGAAAGGAAAAAGCTGATTCGTTGGTTCTTGTCACATGACCCATGGTGCGCTCGCGGCATTCAGAAAAGTTGAGATGTTTTTATCTCGATGCGGCGCAGGCACGCCTGGAAAAAAACAACCGCGTCGCTTCCATTATGAGCGCGCATTCCACGCGTCTACATTTGAAATGGCGAACTTTAGCGCGCAATAGAAGCTACATGTGAACCGCCCCTAATGGAATAATCTCCCGATCAAACTCCGCTTCCCGAAAGTTATAAACTGCCTCCGGAACCCAGTTAAAGGGATGGTTCAGAGTAGATTTGACTTCATTGCTATGCACTCCGAAGCATATGTAAATACCCCATCCAAAGTTTTTTATTCCTTTAGTCGAACATTTATGGAGATATCAAAGTTTTTCGAATGGCTTGCTACAGCAGTGAATGGTAAGTGTGATGTATCTCGTAAATTGCACCACTAAACGTGCAAGTAATCTTACAAAAGTCCAAAGGGCAAAAAAGACAGTCCAAGGGGGCGACGACGGTGGGAGGAGCCAGGGAACAGACAGGAGGGACCCGGAGCAGGAGAGACAGACCCAGACCACAGCCATGATGACGGCCCACGGTGGAGCCGACGGAGGGAGGAGCCATGGTGGAGGAAGGACCGCCGACTCCAGGGGGCCGACTGACAGAGGCGGAGCAGCTGGCAGAGGAGCCCGAGGCGAAGATGGAGAGCCGAAGATCCGGGGCGACACCGCGGATCCGGAGGGCCAAGGCGGAACTGGAGGCTCTGACGACCGAGGCGGAGGCGGAGTTCCGGAAGTCCGCGGCGGAGCCGGAGCGACAGAGGATGGAGGCTGTGCCGAAGGGAGGGAGGAGTCCGAAGGAGCCGGTGGGACGGCGCGACGAGGCACAGCCGGAGGAGCAGAGTCCTGAGGTGACGGAGGGACGACGACTGACCAGGGCGGAGCCAGAGAGACGATGGAGCCCGGTGGAGCTGGTGGACTGACGGGCGACGGTGGAGAGGAGGACGTCGAGAGCCGTGGTGGAGCCGCAGGGTCGGAGGGCCGCGGTGGAGATCTGGGCTCTGAGGCTGGAGGCGGAGCTGAGGGATCCTCCAGCCATGACACCGATGTTGACTGGCAGCCCTGCGGCGAGCCCACTGCACTGATGATGGGCTGAGGGTGAGCAGAGGGGCTGACAGGGGACAGCGGTGGCCAGACGGACAGAGACATGAACAGAAGAAAGGGTGTGGGTGGGAATTTCTGACAGACAGGTTGGACATGACAGGGAGGTATTTCTGTATTTAAGTTAATTAAATCACCAGAGTTATTGTCCATAGTATCCGAAAAAAAATCTATCAAATCCCCAGAGTTGTCTTCCAGCTCACCCCCAGCGGTGTTGCAGTGGGCAGGGCTCTCCATTACCCTCCCTTGCTCCACGTTGCTATCCACCGTCGCGGATGTAGATGCCGGCTCACGCACCTGATCCGACGTGCAGGACTCTGACTCTGTCGCTCGCGGCTCAGGTTCCTCCGCGGTGAAATCGGGCTCACACTCCGCATGTCGGGGTGATGTTTGGCTGGGCTCTGGGTCTGAAGTGGGGCTGGTGTCATTCTCCGCGGTCGACGAAGTTCTGCTGGACACCAGCACCCACTTGATGTACTCGGCGATGCTCTCTCGAGGACCCTCCCCGGACAGCCGCGCTTTGATGGAGTTGTTGAGTCCTTTGCGATAGAATGTGCACAGGCAGCTGTCTGGGTAGTGCGTGTATGGGACAAGTCGCACAAAGTCTCTTGTGTGATCCTCGAGAGAGCGCTCACCCTGCTCCAGGAGAATGATGAGGACGGCGGGGTTATCCATGATAAACAAAAATAAACACTGAGAAAAACGGGAAAAAAAGCAGGGGAAAACGCCGTGAAAAACTTTTTTAGGTCGGTCGTTTACTGTTACGGTGCGGTGCTGGATGAGACGAGACGAGACACGATATAACAAATACAAAGTCTTTTAATATAATCCAAGGAACTGACAGATCAGGAATACGAAGAACTTTCACACACCAAACGTAAAACATGAGTAACGACCGACAAAGTGAGGAACTCAAAGACATGCTTATAAGGCTTAGCTCATAATGACAGACAGGTGACACAGATAACGGTGATGAGGGCAAAACTAATGCAGACAGATCGACGGGGGAATACAATGGGATAAACCAAGACTACAAACAGACAGAACTATGACACTAATCTTTTAATAGAATCGATCAAATCATCTAGTTTTTTTAATGCTTTTTATTTAGGGCTGACGTATATGAAATTATTTCTCCCCTGATAACTACTTTAAGTGTCTCCCATAGTGTAGAAGCTGAAATAGACTCTGACCTGTTGTGTAGTAGAAAATTGTCTATAGCTGTGGTTACGAATGTACAAAATGCTGGATCTGATAACAAGGACATATTTAGTCTCCACAAAGGCCGTTCATTATACCTCAAATTGAAAATAATATCTAATTGCACAGGAGCGTGGTCTGATTCCACAATAGGTAAATATTCAATTTGTCCTATGGAAGGAAGGAGAGATTTATCTATAAAGAAATAATCGATTCTTGAATAGGAGTGATGAACTTGTGAGAAATAAGGATCAACGGCCCCCACTTGATCTATGAATGTAGATAGAGCTTGGGCCATCTTAGAGCGGAATAAAGATTTGGGATTAGAGCGGTCAAGGGATGGATCCAGTACACAATTTATGTCACCGCCAAAAATCATGAGATGAGTGTTTAGGTCTGGCAGTAAAGAAACAAGCTTGTTAATAAAACTCACATCATCCCAGTTAGGGGCATACACGTTAACTAATAGGACAGGGACTTGATATAACATCCCAGAGACTATAACATATCTTTCCTGAGGATCTGCAATAATAGCAGAGGCTGTAAATTGGATGTTTTTGTGTATCAAAATGGCAGTGCCCCTTGTTTTAGAGTTAAAACTAGAATGAAAAATTTGCCCCACCCATGCTTTCCTAAGTCTAAGATGATCACTAATGCGCAGGTGGGTTTCTTGTAAATATATTATTTCAGATTTTAATTTTTTTAAATATGCAAAAATTCTGCCCCTTTTAGTTGGGCCATTTAGGCCTTTAACATTCCAACTAACAAATCTAACTTTTGATCCCCCAGAAAGTTTTGTTAAATCGGCCGTATCAAACATGGGCATATATAAATTTAACTAGGCAATCACAGAACAAAGATGTCACCAGCAACATATATGATTCCTCACTGTTAAGTTCTTCTAAGAGCATAACATAAAACAAAACTTTTCCAACACTTTTTGGATAAACATAACACTAGGGATGTAACGGTATTGTAAATACCGTCATACCGCAATAACAAATTTTTTCGATACTATTGTGGTCGCATGACTCGATAAAACAATAGGTCTTCTGAGAAAAGTTTGCTCAGGCGAATGGAGCGAACGGGAGGTAGCGGGAACTACATTTCCCATCAGCCCAGGCGTGGCCATCATCCTTTGCGGTCTGTTGTCGCTACAGACTGTAGCAGCAAGGAAAAGAGATGGAAACGGTCGAACCTGCTCCGTCTGCAGTGCTATTGCGTTACGTATTCTTTTCAGCACCCTTGTTAACGGATTAGAGCGTTCACACTGCACGCGGTTGCTGTTCGGCAGTACGTCCTAGAAGCGGTGCCTTTGCAGCAGTGCAGCGATCGTTTCGGCACCGAGTCTATTTTTTGCTGCGCTGTATGCGCTGAATTAATGTTACAGTGCATTGTTCGCTGTAAAAATGAACATGGATTGACACGGAAATGTACCATAAATGCACATAAATGAAGTCTACTGTGTTTCACAGTCAACACGTGGCTTTTTGGCTATGTTTAAAATAAGGAAAGGTGCAGTTTTAAATAAACTAGGCAACATAATAGATGCACTTGTCCAGGTAGAAAAGTTCTTTAAAGGATTGTTTTTAATAAAGATTTAATGCGAAAGAAAGGCATGAGACCCTACTGAATTTTGTCTTGTTTCCAGCCAAAATATCTCAAAATTCTTAAATCAAGAAGGATTTTCTAGACAAGTAAAAATTATTGTCTTGTTTTTAGTAAAAACTCATTCAGCTAAACTGATTTGACTGTTTTTTACATGCTTTAATAATTTTTTGTTACTAAAATTGAAAAATTTAAGTTTCTGTTTCAAAGTTTACAGATAGATGGCTAATTTGTATGCCAATGTTATGTTCAGTGTTCATGTTAACTGTTTAATAAACACTTCTGGCACTTTTTTCGAGTGTCTTCATTAGTTTTGTTTTTCCTGTAAATGATTCAATAAATACCGTACCGTGCCATTCATACTGAGGTATTACCGTACCGTGAAGTTTTGATACCATTACATCCCTACATAACACACACACAAACTTCCCAACATATTCCCTATGCTTGTTTCCCCAACTGAAACAAGCTGCAGAAACCTATTTAACTTACATGGCTCCCGATTATTCAGTCTTTCCCTCTCAACCTTCTTGAGGAGTTCCAAACCACAGTATATTTGAAGTTCAAAATAGCGTCATTACTACACTCGTTGACTTAAGTATATTCACAGTTTCTTGTAACTTCGCGGACAATGCATTGTCCGAACTGGATTTGGACAATGCCAAAGCCAGTCTTTAGTCCTGTGCAAGAATGCGCGTCTTGTAAAAAGCCTCGGCAGCCTCAGGTGAATCGAAAGTGTGAGTTTCCTCACCGAATTTCACACGAAGACGGGCAGGATGCAGAAGTTGAAACTTAATACCTTTCTGGTAGAGGGATTGTTTGACTTCTTTGAAACCGGCGCGTTTCTTCACTAAAGCTGCGCTCGTATCCTGGTATAACCGTATTGACACACCATTAAATTTAACATCATGTCGCCTGGCCCACTGAAGCGCCCTTTCCTTTTCCTGATATCGGTGGAAACAGACAATGAATGGTCTTGGTGGTTGCCCTGCTCCAGGTTTGGGACGAAGTGCACGATGCGCACGCTCAAGCACGGGAGGGCTGTCAAACACGCTGTCCATGGTATCTTTCAGCAGCCCAGACACGAATCCGACGGGGTCTTTTACACCTTCACTGCCTTCCGGAATGTTGATAATGCGCAGATTGGCCCTCCTAGATCTGTTCTCAAGATCGTCAATTTGGTCAAGAAGAGATACGTTTTGTGCTTTCAAGGATTTGATCGTTGCTTCCGAGGCAACGAGCCTTTCAAAATTTTCTCCGGCCAGAATTTCAGTAGACGTGAGTCTGTGTTGAAACGAACCGACGGTCTCACGTAGCGTGTCAAGGGATGTTTGCAACGGCTTGATTGAATCTTGAATTAAACTTGCCATGTCTTCTTTTAAACTGGCCCGCTGTTTTGCCAGTTCGGAGATTAGCCGACTCATCGACAAGTTATCCGTGTTATCTTTTACAGGTGTATCCTTGTTGCTAACTGTATCGTTAGCCGCCATAGCTGCTAACTTTCCCGCTAGAGTAGCACCTGATCGTGTTGCTGGCGCAGTACTTTGCTTCTGTTTTGAATTGCTCATTTCTCTTTCTAAACTAAGTGTAGTTCTTATATTTTATGTTGTAAAGTAATTTAATGAAGAAAAGAAGACGCATTAATAAGTTATAAAGCGTGTGGCTAGGAGGTGCTCCCTCTTACATCGCCAAACCGGAACTCCACAAAATTATGTTTTGAGAACATTTTTTATACATTCTGTTTTGGTTGTGGGAACGTGATTCGAAATGTTCTAGAAATGAGAAAATGTCCAGTTTGTTTAAAGTTGCGGGAACGTTATCGTAAGGTTACCATAACGTTCCTGCAACATTTTTCCACCTCAATTTCACTATTAATACCACGTTCAAAGAATGTTGACTTGTAACGTTCTAAAAACATAAAAAACTGGACAATTTAATCTTAGCACAATGTTCTCTGAAGGTTAGCATAACGTTCCTGCAACGTTCTCTCCACCTCAATTTCACTATTAATACAACGTTCAAAGAACATTGATTTGTAACATTCTAAAATTGTTAAATTGTCCAGTTTTTTTAATGTTAGCACAAAGTTTTCTTAAGGTTAGCATAACATTCTTACAACGTTCATTCCACCTCAATTTCACTATTAATACACTGTTCAAAGAATGTTGATTTGTAATGTTCTAAAAACATTAAATTGTTCCTTTTTTAATGTTAGTACAACATTATTTTAAGGTTAGCATAACTTTCCTGCAACATTCTTTCCACATCAATTTGACTATTAATACAACATAACATTCCAAAAACATTAAAATGCCCACATTCTTTGATATTAATTTATGGATAGAATTATGTCCCTGAACCATTCTTTGAACTTTATTTTTTATTAACACTACAACCATTCCAATAACTTAACAGTGTGAACAACAAAAATTAATAGTCTAAACAGCACACTTAAAAGAAAAATGATATTATAAAAACTTGAAATGAAAACAACGACAACAAATATTCAACACTGAAGTATTAATACTGAAGCTTGTACTGGTCTCATTTAAGCTTAAAAACTGGTGTTTCACTTATGGTTGTGGTGGTGCCGCCAAACCAAGTCCAGGTCCAGTCTCTTCTTGGCTCGGCCTGTAAAATAAACAGATTGACTTATGTTACTAATGGTGATATATTATTTCATAAGCATTAAATAATAATAGTGCAGCCACTTTCTAAAAGTAAACCCTTAAATATATTTAAAAACCATTTCTGGAGATTTTTTGCCCTTTCCTACAGATCTGGCCATTTAAAATGCGCGCGGGAAGTAAAGTGGTCTCGCGTGACGCCGGTGTATTCCAAGGGAACACGGAAAATACAATGACATAGGAAAGACATGATCAGTAGGGGGCAGTCATGTAACGCACTGGACTGGAGCGGCAGCAAACATCGCTCTAAGCCCGAATGACTCGTTTGTACGGTGACCTGGAGGGGACATCTTCTTCGGACATTATTCGTTTATATTCGTTAATTTTCCTATATATATATATATATATATATATATATATATATATATTCATCTTTTTTCTAATTAATAGATAACCTATAAAGTGTTTCATTGTCGAGTGAATCATTCACGTTCCATTTGTAAATCGTTTATGGTCACACACGGGCATTAATACAATCATAAAGGCAAAACTTTATTGGCATAATTGTCGTTTACAATATTTGCTAAATATATGGCAAATAGGATATACAGAACGTTATTTAGGTTAAGCGATTCACAATAAACAAAAAAGTAGATAGCTCTAAATCACTTTATTATTAATAGGCTACTATTATTTTAATATCTGGTTAGGGCTATTTATTTTTAACACCTGACAATTATGCCAATAAAATTTTTGATTGTATTTCTCCCCGTGTGTGACGATAAATTAGCATGTTTTCATTTACAAATGAAACTACGTGAATGATGCATTCCTCAGTAAAACAGTTTAGTAATTATATAGTCTAGTCTATTAATTAGACGAAACAAAATAAAATATGTTCAATTCAACCTTTAAACTACATTCCAGTAAAATTCAGTCATATAGCATATGTCAAGCATTTACAGTATCATTTACATGAACGTTAAGTAAAGAGAGCAAAATTAAGGGTGGGGGAAACGAATATAAACGAAACTAAAAATATATACAATAATAACT
>NC_133361.1:84377543-84406609 GCF_049309525.1 Garra rufa
GAAAGGTGAGCTCTAAAATTAGCAACTCCTCAATCCAACAGTTTGGTGACTGTCCTTTGTTTGTCATGCTGCTCTCTTATAAAGTTGTACTTCCTGCTTCCTGTCATGTGTCTAGTCACATGACAGGCCAACCATCCATTTATTAAAGACACATACACTTAAAATGTTAAGAGTAATAAAATGGCCTAAAAAACATGTAAAACACTTAAAACTCTATAATACATTTAAATGATTGTAATAAATAGAGCGGTAAAACACGTCTTTCTAAAAGCCAGCATATTATATAAATAGTGAAGAAAAGGCAAAAGCTTACAGCACCTGGTATTCCCAGGCGGTCTCCCATCCAAGTACTAACCAGGCCCGACGCTGCTTAGCTTCCGAGATCAGACGAGATCGGGCGCTCTCAGCGCGGTATGGCCATAAGCGAGGGCTGCTCCAAAAAGTGGGCTATTTAAAGATCAGCCTCCGTAAAAGCCAGCATATTATATAAATAGTGAAGAAAAGGCAAAAGCTTACAGCACCTGGTATTCCCAGGCGGTCTCCCATCCAAGTACTAACCAGGCCCGACGCTGCGTAGCTTCCGAGATCAGACGAGATCGGGCGCTCTCAGCGCGGTATGGCCATAAGCGAGGGCTGCTCCAAAAAGTGGGCTATTTAAAGATCAGCCTCCGTAAAAGCCAGCATATTATATAAATAGTGAAGAAAAGGCAAAAGCTTACAGCACCTGGTATTCCCAGGCGGTCTCCCATAAAAGTGTAACAATCGGCCTTATCAGCCGAGTTACAAGACTAAAATGGGGTCAGATTTAACTGTGAGAGATGACTAGTGGTTAAAAGAATGAGACATAAAAGAAAATTGGTTTAAATAGATTTGGTGTATTTACAAGGTTCACATAAAAGACTTTAAAACAACACGATAAAACTAGGTAAACTCTGTTAAAAGAATACAGTTCATTTGTCCATACCCTAAAAACAGGTAAACTCTGTTAAAAGAATACAGTTCATTTGTCCATACCCTAAAAACAGTCCAAGAACCCCAGTGTGTTGATAAGTCCAATGTGAGTGTCCACCAGTGTATATACAATCCACAGAAAGTGTAATCCACAGTTTGCAGGTGGTGAATGGAAAGGTGAGCTCTAAAATTAGCAACTCCTCATTCCAACAGTTTGGTGACTGTCCTTTGTTTGTCATGCTGCTCTCTTATACAGTTGTACTTCCTGCTTCCTGTCATGTGTCTAGTCACATGACAGGCCAACCATCCATTTATTAAAGACACATACACTTAAAATGTTAAGAGTAATAAAATGGCCTAATAAACATGTAAAACACTTAAAACTCTATAATACATTTAAATGATTGTAATAAATAGAGCGGTAAAACACGTCTTTCTAAAAGCCAGCATATTATATAAATAGTGAAGAAAAGGCAAAAGCTTACAGCACCTGGTATTCCCAGGCGGTCTCCCACCCAAGTACTAACCAGGCCCGACGCTGCTTAGCTTCCGAGATCAGACGAGATCGGGCGCTCTCAGCGCGGTATGGCCATAAGCGAGGGCTGCTCCAAAAAGTGGGCTATTTAAAGATCAGCCTCCGTAAAAGCCAGCATATTATATAAATAGTGAAGAAAAGGCAAAAGCTTACAGCACCTGGTATTCCCAGGCGGTCTCCCATCCAAGTACTAACCAGGCCCGACGCTGCTTAGCTTCCGAGATCAGACGAGATCGGGCGCTCTCAGCGCGGTATGGCCATAAGCGAGGGCTGCTCCAAAAAGTGGGCTATTTAAAGATCAGCCTCCGTAAAAGCCAGCATATTATATAAATAGTGAAGAAAAGGCAAAAGCTTACAGCACCTGGTATTCCCAGGAGGTCTCCCATCCAAGTACTAACCAGGCCCGACGCTGCGTAGCTTCCGAGATCAGACGAGATCGGGCGCTCTCAGCGCGGTATGGCCATAAGCGAGGGCTGCTCCAAAAAGTGGGCTATTTAAAGATCAGCCTCCGTAAAAGCCAGCATATTATATAAATAGTGAAGAAAAGGCAAAAGCTTACAGCACCTGGTATTCCCAGGCGGTCTCCCATAAAAGTGTAACAATCGGCCTTATCAGCCGAGTTACAAGACTAAAATGGGGTCAGATTTAACTGTGAGAGATGACTAGTGGTTAAAAGAATGAGACATAAAAGAAAATTGGTTTAAATAGATTTGGTGTATTTACAAGGTTCACATAAAAGACTTTAAAACAACACGATAAAACTAGGTAAACTCTGTTAAAAGAATACAGTTCATTTGTCCATACCCTAAAAACAGGTAAACTCTGTTAAAAGAATACAGTTCATTTGTCCATACCCTAAAAACAGTCCAAGAACCCCAGTGTGTTGATAAGTCCAATGTGAGTGTCCACCAGTGTATATACAATCCACAGAAAGTGTAATCCAAAGTTTGCAGGTGGTGAATGGAAAGGTGAGCTCTAAAATTAGCAACTCCTCAATCCAACAGTTTGGTGACTGTCCTTTGTTTGTCATGCTGCTCTCTTATACAGTTGTACTTCCTGCTTCCTGTCATGTGTCTAGTCACATGACAGGCCAACCATCCATTTATTAAAGACACATACACTTAAAATGTTAAGAGTAATAAAATGGCCTAAAAAACATGTAAAACACTTAAAACTCTATAATACATTTAAATGATTGTAATAAATAGAGCGGTAAAACACGTCTTTCTAAAAGCCAGCATATTATATAAATAGTGAAGAAAAGGCAAAAGCTTACAGCACCTGGTATTCCCAGGCGGTCTCCCATCCAAGTACTAACCAGGACCGACGCTGCTTAGCTTCCGAGATCAGACGAGATCGGGCGCTCTCAGCGCGGTATGGCCATAAGCGAGGGCTGCTCCAAAAAGTGGGCTATTTAAAGATCAGCCTCCGTAAAAGCCAGCATATTATATAAATAGTGAAGAAAAGGCAAAAGCTTACAGCACCTGGTATTCCCAGGAGGTCTCCCATCCAAGTACTAACCAGGCCCGACGCTGCGTAGCTTCCGAGATCAGACGAGATCGGGCGCTCTCAGCGCGGTATGGCCATAAGCGAGGGCTGCTCCAAAAAGTGGGCTATTTAAAGATCAGCCTCCGTAAAAGCCAGCATATTATATAAATAGTGAAGAAAAGGCAAAAGCTTACAGCACCTGGTATTCCCAGGCGGTCTCCCATAAAAGTGTAACAATCGGCCTTATCAGCCGAGTTACAAGACTAAAATGGGGTCAGATTTAACTGTGAGAGATGACTAGTGGTTAAAAGAATGAGACATAAAAGAAAATTGGTTTAAATAGATTTGGTGTATTTACAAGATTCACATAAAAGACTTTAAAACAACACGATGAAACTAGGTAAACTCTGTTAAAAGAATACAGTTCATTTGTCCATACCCTAAAAACAGGTAAACTCTGTTAAAAGAATACAGTTCATTTGTCCATACCCTAAAAACAGTCCAAGAACCCCAGTGTGTTGATAAGTCCAATGTGAGTGTCCACCAGTGTATATACAATCCACAGAAAGTGTAATCCAAAGTTTGCAGGTGGTGAATGGAAAGGTGAGCTCTAAAATTAGCAACTCCTCAATCCAACAGTTTGGTGACTGTCCTTTGTTTGTCATGCTGCTCTCTTATACAGTTGTACTTCCTGCTTCCTGTCATGTGTCTAGTCACATGACAGGCCAACCATCCATTTATTAAAGACACATACACTTAAAATGTTAAGAGTAATAAAATGGCCTAAAAAACATGTAAAACACTTAAAACTCTATAATACATTTAAATGATTGTAATAAATAGAGCGGTAAAACACGTCTTTCTAAAAGCCAGCATATTATATAAATAGTGAAGAAAAGGCAAAAGCTTACAGCACCTGGTATTCCCAGGCGGTCTCCCATCCAAGTACTAACCAGGCCCGACGCTGTTTAGCTTCCGAGATCAGACGAGATCGGGCGCTCTCAGCGCGGTATGGCCATAAGCGAGGGCTGCTCCAAAAAGTGGGCTATTTAAAGATCAGCCTCCGTAAAAGCCAGCATATTATATAAATAGTGAAGAAAAGGCAAAAGCTTACAGCACCTGGTATTCCCAGGAGGTCTCCCATCCAAGTACTAACCAGGCCCGACGCTGCGTAGCTTCCGAGATCAGACGAGATCGGGCGCTCTCAGCGCGGTATGGCCATAAGCGAGGGCTGCTCCAAAAAGTGGGCTATTTAAAGATCAGCCTCCGTAAAAGCCAGCATATTATATAAATAGTGAAGAAAAGGCAAAAGCTTACAGCACCTGGTATTCCCAGGCGGTCTCCCATAAAAGTGTAACAATCGGCCTTATCAGCCGAGTTACAAGACTAAAATGGGGTCAGATTTAAATGTGAGAGATGACTAGTGGTTAAAAGAATGAGACATAAAAGAAAATTGGTTTAAATAGATTTGGTGTATTTACAAGGTTCACATAAAAGACTTTAAAACAACATGATAAAACTAGGTAAACTCTGTTAAAAGAATACAGTTCATTTGTCCATACCCTAAAAACAGGTAAACTCTGTTAAAAGAATACAATTCATTTGTCCATACCCTAAAAACAGTCCAAGAACCCCAGTGTGTTGATAAGTCCAATGTGAGTGTCCACCAGTGTATATACAATCCACAGAAAGTGTAATCCAAAGTTTGCAGGTGGTGAATGGAAAGGTGAGCTCTAAAATTAGCAACTCCTCAATCCAACAGTTTGGTGACTGTCCTTTGTTTGTCATGCTGCTCTCTTATACAGTTGTACTTCCTGCTTCCTGTCATGTGTCTAGTCACATGACAGGCCAACCATCCATTTATTAAAGACACATACACTTAAAATGTTAAGAGTAATAAAATGGCCTAAAAAACATGTAAAACACTTAAAACTCTATAATACATTTAAATGATTGTAATAAATAGAGCGGTAAAACACGTCTTTCTAAAAGCCAGCATATTATATAAATAGTGAAGAAAAGGCAAAAGCTTACAGCACCTGGTATTCCCAGGCGGTCTCCCATCCAAGTACTAACCAGGCCCTACGCTGCTTAGCTTCCGAGATCAGACGAGATCGGGCGCTCTCAGCGCGGTATGGCCATAAGCGAGGGCTGCTCCAAAAAGTGGGCTATTTAAAGATCAGCCTCCGTAAAAGCCAGCATATTATATAAATAGTGAAGAAAAGGCAAAAGCTTACAGCACCTGGCATTCCCAGGCGGTCTCCCATCCAAGTACTAACCAGGCCCGACGCTGCGTAGCTTCCGAGATCAGACGAGATCGGGCGCTCTCAGCGCGGTATGGCCATAAGCGAGGGCTGCTCCAAAAAGTGGGCTATTTAAAGATCAGCCTCCGTAAAAGCCAGCATATTATATAAATAGTGAAGAAAAGGCAAAAGCTTACAGCACCTGGTATTCCCAGGCGGTCTCCCATAAAAGTGTAACAATCGGCCTTATCAGCCGAGTTACAAGACTAAAATGGGGTCAGATTTAACTGTGAGAGATGACTAGTGGTTAAAAGAATGAGACATAAAATAAAATTGGTTTAAATAGATTTGGTGTATTTACAAGGTTCACATAAAAGACTTTAAAACAACATGATAAAACTAGGTAAACTCTGTTAAAAGAATACAGTTCATTTGTCCATACCCTAAAAACAGGTAAACTCTGTTAAAAGAATACAGTTCATTTGTCCATACCCTAAAAACAGTCCAAGAACCCCAGTGTGTTGATAAGTCCAATGTGAGTGTCCACCAGTGTATATACAATCCACAGAAAGTGTAATCCAAAATTTGCAGGTGGTGAATGGAAAGGTGAGCTCTAAAATTAGCAACTCCTCAATCCAACAGTTTGGTGACTGTCCTTTGTTTGTCATGCTGCTCTCTTATAAAGTTGTACTTCCTGCTTCCTGTCATGTGTCTAGTCACATGACAGGCCAACCATCCATTTATTAAAGACACATACACTTAAAATGTTAAGAGTAATAAAATGGCCTAAAAAACATGTAAAACACTTAAAACTCTATAATACATTTAAATGATTGTAATAAATAGAGCGGTAAAACACGTCTTTCTAAAAGCCAGCATATTATATAAATAGTGAAGAAAAGGCAAAAGCTTACAGCACCTGGTATTCCCAGGCGGTCTCCCATCCAAGTACTAACCAGGCCCGACGCTGCGTAGCTTCCGAGATCAGACGAGATCGGGCGCTCTCAGCGCGGTATGGCCATAAGCGAGGGCTGCTCCAAAAAGTGGGCTATTTAAAGATCAGCCTCCGTAAAAGCCAGCATATTATATAAATAGTGAAGAAAAGGCAAAAGCTTACAGCACCTGGTATTCCCAGGAGGTCTCCCATCCAAGTACTAACCAGGCCCGACGCTGCGTAGCTTCCGAGATCAGACGAGATCGGGCGCTCTCAGCGCGGTATGGCCATAAGCGAGGGCTGCTCCAAAAAGTGGGCTATTTAAAGATCAGCCTCCGTAAAAGCCAGCATATTATATAAATAGTGAAGAAAAGGCAAAAGCTTACAGCACCTGGTATTCCCAGGCGGTCTCCCATAAAAGTGTAACAATCGGCCTTATCAGCCGAGTTACAAGACTAAAATGGGGTCAGATTTAACTGTGAGAGATGACTAGTGGTTAAAAGAATGAGACATAAAAGAAAATTGGTTTAAATAGATTTGGTGTATTTACAAGGTTCACATAAAAGACTTTAAAACAACACGATAAAACTAGGTAAACTCTGTTAAAAGAATACAGTTCATTTGTCCATACCCTAAAAACAGGTAAACTCTGTTAAAAGAATACAGTTCATTTGTCCATACCCTAAAAACAGTCCAAGAACCCCAGTGTGTTGATAAGTCCAATGTGAGTGTCCACCAGTGTATATACAATCCACAGAAAGTGTAATCCAAAGTTTGCAGGTGGTGAATGGAAAGGTGAGCTCTAAAATTAGCAACTCCTCAATCCAACAGTTTGGTGACTGTCCTTTGTTTGTCATGCTGCTCTCTTATACAGTTGTACTTCCTGCTTCCTGTCATGTGTCTAGTCACATGACAGGCCAACCATCCATTTATTAAAGACACATACACTTAAAATGTTAAGAGTAATAAAATGGCCTAAAAAACATGTAAAACACTTAAAACTCTATAATACATTTAAATGATTGTAATAAATAGAGCGGTAAAACACGTCTTTCTAAAAGCCAGCATATTATATAAATAGTGAAGAAAAGGCAAAAGCTTACAGCACCTGGTATTCCCAGGCGGTCTCCCATCCAAGTACTAACCAGGCCCGACGCTGCTTAGCTTCCGAGATCAGACGAGATCGGGCGCTCTCAGCGCGGTATGGCCATAAGCGAGGGCTGCTCCAAAAAGTGGGCTATTTAAAGATCAGCCTCCGTAAAAGCCAGCATATTATATAAATAGTGAAGAAAAGGCAAAAGCTTACAGCACCTGGTATTCCCAGGCGGTCTCCCATCCAAGTGTAACAATCGGCCTTATCAGCCGAGTTACAAGACTAAAATGGGGTCAGATTTAACTGTGAGAGATGACTAGTGGTTAAAAGAATGAGACATAAAAGAAGATTGGTTTAAATAGATTTGGTTTATTTACAAGGTTCACATAAAAGACTTTAAAACAACACGATAAAACGAGGTAAACGCTGTTAAAAGAATACAGTTCATTTGTCCATACCCTAAAAACAGTCCAAGAATCCCAGTGTGTTGATAAGTCCAATGTGAGTGTCCACCGGTGTATATACAATCCACAGAAAGTGTAATCCAAAGTTTGCAGGTGGTGAATGGAAAGGTGAGCTCTAAAATTAGCAACTCCTCAATCCAACAGTTTGGTGACTGTCCTTTGTTTGTCATGCTGCTCTCTTATACAGTTGTACTTCCTGCTTCCTGTCATGTGTCTAGTCACATGGCAGGCCAACCATCCATTTTTTAAAGACACACACTCACTTAAAATGTTAAGAGTAATAAAATGGCCTAAAAAACATGTAAAACACTTAAAACTCTATAATACATTTAAATGATTGTAATAAATAGAGCGGTAAAACACGTCTTTCTAAAAGCCAGCATATTATATAAATAGTGAAGAAAAGGCAAAAGCTTACAGCACCTGGTATTCCCAGGCGGTCTCCCATCCAAGTACTAAGCAGGTCCGACGCTGCTTAGCTTCCGAGATCAGACGAGATCGGGCGCTCTCAGCGAGGTATGGCCGTAAGTGAGGGCTGCTCCAAAAAGTGGGCCATTTAAAGATCAGCCTCCGTAAAAGCCAGCATATTATATAAATAGTGAAGAAAAGGCAAAAGCTTACAGCACCTGGTATTGCCAGGCGGTCTCCCATCCAAGTGTAACAATCGGCCTTATCAGCCGAGTTACAAGACTAAAATGGGGTCAGATTTAACTGTGAGAGATGACTAGTGGTTAAAAGAATGAGACATAAAAGAAGATTGGTTTAAATAGATTTGGTTTATTTACAAGGTTCACATAAAAGACTTTAAAACAACACGATAAAACGAGGTAAACGCTGTTAAAAGAATACAGTTCATTTGTCCATACCCTAAAAACAGTCCAAGAATCCCAGTGTGTTGATAAGTCCAATGTGAGTGTCCACCGGTGTATATACAATCCACAGAAAGTGTAATCCAAAGTTTGCAGGTGGTGAATGGAAAGGTGAGCTCTAAAATTAGCAACTCCTCAATCCAACAGTTTGGTGACTGTCCTTTGTTTGTCATGCTGCTCTCTTATACAGTTGTACTTCCTGCTTCCTGTCATGTGTCTAGTCACATGGCAGGCCAACCATCCATTTTTTAAAGACACACACTCACTTAAAATGTTAAGAGTAATAAAATGGCCTAAAAAACATGTAAAACACTTAAAACTCTATAATACATTTAAATGATTGTAATAAATAGAGCGGTAAAACACGTCTTTCTAAAAGCCAGCATATTATATAAATAGTGAAGAAAAGGCAAAAGCTTACAGCACCTGGTATTCCCAGGCGGTCTCCCATCCAAGTACTAAGCAGGCCCGACGCTGCTTAGCTTCCGAGATCAGACGAGATCGGGCGCTCTCAGCGCGGTATGGCCGTAAGCGAGGGCTGCTCCAAAAAGTGGGCTATTTAAAGATCCGCCTCCGTAAAAGCCAGCATATTATATAAATAGTGAAGAAAAGGCAAATGCTTACAGCACCTGGTATTCCCAGGCGGTCTCCCATCCAAGTACTAAGCAGGCCCGACGCTGCTTAGCTTCCGAGATCAGACGAGATCGGGCGCTCTCAGCGCGGTATGGCCGTAAGCGAGGGCTGCTCCAAAAAGTGGGCTATTTAAAGATCAGCCTCCGTAAAAGCCAGCATATTATATAAATAGTGAAGAAAAGGCAAAAGCTTACAGCACCTGGTATTCCCAGGCGGTCTCCCATCCAAGTGTAACAATCGGCCTTATCAGCCGAGTTACAAGACTAAAATGGGGTCAGATTTAACTGTGAGAGATGACTAGTGGTTAAAAGAATGAGACATAAAAGAAGATTGGTTTAAATAGATTTGGTTTATTTACAAGGTTCACATAAAAGACTTTAAAACAACACGATAAAACGAGGTAAACGCTGTTAAAAGAATACAGTTCATTTGTCCATACCCTAAAAACAGTCCAAGAATCCCAGTGTGTTGATAAGTCCAATGTGAGTGTCCACCGGTGTATATACAATCCACAGAAAGTGTAATCCAAAGTTTGCAGGTGGTGAATGGAAAGGTGAGCTCTAAAATTAGCAACTCCTCAATCCAACAGTTTGGTGACTGTCCTTTGTTTGTCATGCTGCTCTCTTATACAGTTGTACTTCCTGCTTCCTGTCATGTGTCTAGTCACATGGCAGGCCAACCATCCATTTTTTAAAGACACACACTCACTTAAAATGTTAAGAGTAATAAAATGGCCTAAAAAACATGTAAAACACTTAAAACTCTATAATACATTTAAATGATTGTAATAAATAGAGCGGTAAAACACGTCTTTCTAAAAGCCAGCATATTATATAAATAGTGAAGAAAAGGCAAAAGCTTACAGCACCTGGTATTCCCAGGCGGTCTCCCATCCAAGTACTAAGCAGGCCCGACGCTGCTTAGCTTCCGAGATCAGACGAGATCGGGCGCTCTCAGCGCGGTATGGCCGTAAGCGAGGGCTGCTCCAAAAAGTGGGCCATTTAAAGATCAGCCTCCGTAAAAGCCAGCATATTATATAAATAGTGAAGAAAAGGCAAAAGCTTACAGCACCTGGTATTCCCAGGCGGTCTCCCATCCAAGTGTAACAATCGGCCTTATCAGCCGAGTTACAAGACTAAAATGGGGTCAGATTTAACTGTGAGAGATGACTAGTGGTTAAAAGAATGAGACATAAAAGAAGATTGGTTTAAATAGATTTGGTTTATTTACAAGGTTCACATAAAAGACTTTAAAACAACACGATAAAACGAGGTAAACGCTGTTAAAAGAATACAGTTCATTTGTCCATACCCTAAAAACAGTCCAAGAATCCCAGTGTGTTGATAAGTCCAATGTGAGTGTCCACCGGTGTATATACAATCCACAGAAAGTGTAATCCAAAGTTTGCAGGTGGTGAATGGAAAGGTGAGCTCTAAAATTAGCAACTCCTCAATCCAACAGTTTGGTGACTGTCCTTTGTTTGTCATGCTGCTCTCTTATACAGTTGTACTTCCTGCTTCCTGTCATGTGTCTAGTCACATGGCAGGCCAACCATCCATTTTTTAAAGACACACACTCACTTAAAATGTTAAGAGTAATAAAATGGCCTAAAAAACATGTAAAACACTTAAAACTCTATAATACATTTAAATGATTGTAATAAATAGAGCGGTAAAACACGTCTTTCTAAAAGCCAGCATATTATATAAATAGTGAAGAAAAGGCAAAAGCTTACAGCACCTGGTATTCCCAGGCGGTCTCCCATCCAAGTACTAAGCAGGCCCGACGCTGCTTAGCTTCCGAGATCAGACGAGATCGGGCGCTCTCAGCGCGGTATGGCCGTAAGCGAGGGCTGCTCCAAAAAGTGGGCTATTTAAAGATCAGCCTCCGTAAAAGCCAGCATATTATATAAATAGTGAAGAAAAGGCAAAAGCTTACAGCACCTGGTATTCCCAGGCGGTCTCCCATCCAAGTGTAACAATCGGCCTTATCAGCCGAGTTACAAGACTAAAATGGGGTCAGATTTAACTGTGAGAGATGACTAGTGGTTAAAAGAATGAGACATAAAAGAAGATTGGTTTAAATAGATTTGGTTTATTTACAAGGTTCACATAAAAGACTTTAAAACAACACGATAAAACGAGGTAAACGCTGTTAAAAGAATACAGTTCATTTGTCCATACCCTAAAAACAGTCCAAGAATCCCAGTGTGTTGATAAGTCCAATGTGAGTGTTCACCGGTGTATATACAATCCACAGAAAGTGTAATCCAAAGTTTGCAGGTGGTGAATGGAAAGGTGAGCTCTAAAATTAGCAACTCCTCAATCCAACAGTTTGGTGACTGTCCTTTGTTTGTCATGCTGCTCTCTTATACAGTTGTACTTCCTGCTTCCTGTCATGTGTCTAGTCACATGGCAGGCCAACCATCCATTTTTAAAGACACACACTCACTTAAAATGTTAAGAGTAATAAAATGGCCTAAAAAACATGTAAAACACTTAAAACTCTATAATACATTTAAATGATTGTAATAAATAGAGCGGTAAAACACGTCTTTCTAAAAGCCAGCATATTATATAAATAGTGAAGAAAAGGCAAATGCTTACAGCACCTGGTATTCCCAGGCGGTCTCCCATCCAAGTACTAAGCAGGCCCGACGCTGCTTAGCTTCCGAGATCAGACGAGATCGGGCGCTCTCAGCGCGGTATGGCCGTAAGCGAGGGCTGCTCCAAAAAGTGGGCCATTTAAAGATCAGCCTCCGTAAAAGCCAGCATATTATATAAATAGTGAAGAAAAGGCAAAAGCTTACAGCACCTGGTATTGCCAGGCGGTCTCCCATCCAAGTGTAACAATCGGCCTTATCAGCCGAGTTACAAGACTAAAATGGGGTCAGATTTAACTGTGAGAGATGACTAGTGGTTAAAAGAATGAGACATAAAAGAAGATTGGTTTAAATAGATTTGGTTTATTTACAAGGTTCACATAAAAGACTTTAAAACAACACGATAAAACGAGGTAAACGCTGTTAAAAGAATACAGTTCATTTGTCCATACCCTAAAAACAGTCCAAGAATCCCAGTGTGTTGATAAGTCCAATGTGAGTGTCCACCGGTGTATATACAATCCACAGAAAGTGTAATCCAAAGTTTGCAGGTGGTGAATGGAAAGGTGAGCTCTAAAATTAGCAACTCCTCAATCCAACAGTTTGGTGACTGTCCTTTGTTTGTCATGCTGCTCTCTTATACAGTTGTACTTCCTGCTTCCTGTCATGTGTCTAGTCACATGGCAGGCCAACCATCCATTTTTTAAAGACACACACTCACTTAAAATGTTAAGAGTAATAAAATGGCCTAAAAAACATGTAAAACACTTAAAACTCTATAATACATTTAAATGATTGTAATAAATAGAGCGGTAAAACACGTCTTTCTAAAAGCCAGCATATTATATAAATAGTGAAGAAAAGGCAAAAGCTTACAGCACCTGGTATTCCCAGGCGGTCTCCCATCCAAGTACTAAGCAGGCCCGACGCTGCTTAGCTTCCGAGATCAGACGAGATCGGGCGCTCTCAGCGCGGTATGGCCGTAAGCGAGGGCTGCTCCAAAAAGTGGGCCATTTAAAGATCAGCCTCCGTAAAAGCCAGCATATTATATAAATAGTGAAGAAAAGGCAAAAGCTTACAGCACCTGGTATTCCCAGGCGGTCTCCCATCCAAGTGTAACAATCGGCCTTATCAGCCGAGTTACAAGACTAAAATGGGGTCAGATTTAACTGTGAGAGATGACTAGTGGTTAAAAGAATGAGACATAAAAGAAGATTGGTTTAAATAGATTTGGTTTATTTACAAGGTTCACATAAAAGACTTTAAAACAACACGATAAAACGAGGTAAACGCTGTTAAAAGAATACAGTTCATTTGTCCATACCCTAAAAACAGTCCAAGAATCCCAGTGTGTTGATAAGTCCAATGTGAGTGTCCACCGGTGTATATACAATCCACAGAAAGTGTAATCCAAAGTTTGCAGGTGGTGAATGGAAAGGTGAGCTCTAAAATTAGCAACTCCTCAATCCAACAGTTTGGTGACTGTCCTTTGTTTGTCATGCTGCTCTCTTATACAGTTGTACTTCCTGCTTCCTGTCATGTGTCTAGTCACATGGCAGGCCAACCATCCATTTTTTAAAGACACACACTCACTTAAAATGTTAAGAGTAATAAAATGGCCTAAAAAACATGTAAAACACTTAAAACTCTATAATACATTTAAATGATTGTAATAAATAGAGCGGTAAAACACGTCTTTCTAAAAGCCAGCATATTATATAAATAGTGAAGAAAAGGCAAAAGCTTACAGCACCTGGTATTCCCAGGCGGTCTCCCATCCAAGTACTAAGCAGGCCCGACGCTGCTTAGCTTCCGAGATCAGACGAGATCGGGCGCTCTCAGCGCGGTATGGCCGTAAGCGAGGGCTGCTCCAAAAAGTGGGCTATTTAAAGATCAGCCTCCGTAAAAGCCAGCATATTATATAAATAGTGAAGAAAAGGCAAAAGCTTACAGCACCTGGTATTCCCAGGCGGTCTCCCATCCAAGTACTAACCAGGCCCGACGCGGCTTAGCTTCCGAGATCAGACGAGATCGGGCGCTCTTTTTTTTTTTTTTTTTTTTTTTTTATTAAAAATATACATATATATATATACATACACACATTTTAAATCATCATGACATACAACAGGTCATATACATATATTACATATTACAGTTCACAGTGATTTATTACACAATTACATGTGTACACAGGGATAAGAAGATAAGTGAGAAAAAAAATAAATAAATAAAATAAAATAAAAACTTTAAATTAAATAAGGGGATCAAAACAGAATCATTCAGGCAACTCTAGTTTAGTACCATCTGGGCTGTCCATAATAAAAGGATTATTTAAAATAAAAGTTTTGTAAAAAACAATCTTGTTCTCTTCCATTTTAAAATATTCTTCAGCAGTTCTAATATATTGTTCCCGTTTTCTTTTGTACATTTTCCAAACATCTATTTTTGCACGTTTGTTTTTCACAATGTTTCTCCTTTCCCAAATAACATTTCTTGCAACAGATAAAAAAAGATTGACCATCTTTGTTTTACTTCCATTAAAACCAAATAAAAACATTTTACACCATTCTGAATCTCTCTCAATTTCCTCTTCTCTATTTGTCATCATCTGTTTTATCATTTCTTTTAACTTTACCATAAAAGTATTTAATTTAGCACATTTTAAAAACAAGTGCATACTACTTTCATTTTCTAATTCACATACTTTACATATTGCATTATCACTGCTTCCAATTTGTGCCAGCTTTGTTTCAGTGAATATCACATTGTGTCTGATAAAATAATCCAAGCATTCAAGTTTTGTGTCTAAATATTTCCACTTTAAATTTTTCCAAATTCCTTCCTCATCAATATCCACAAAAATCCTTTTCCAGAACTGTTCTGCGACTGGTCTTTTGTACACTTTGTTTCTAAAACATACATAAAATTTTTTAAAAGTACATTCCTGAAAGTCTTTGGCTTTTTCTTTTAAAACCACTTTCACATTATCATTGCTTTTATCATTCTGTTCAATTTTCTCTATCCATTCTTTAGGTATTGCACTTTTCACTATTTCAAACTGTTTCTCCAGAGTTTCTCTTTTAAAATCTTCACCAATCTCATCCATAGCATCAACAATTACTTGGCTTGGTAAAAAACCTTCTTTTATCTCATATAAAACATCTTTGACTTGACATACACCAGCCTTCAACCAATGTTTAAAAAATACTTCTTTCTCTTGTGTTAAAATATTAGCATTTAAAAACAATGGTTGATTTAATAACATTTTTCTTCCTTCAGGTTTAAACTCAACCAAATTTAAAAACTCTGCCCATGCTTGTAAAACCTCTTTGTAAAAATCAGGAATTCCAGTCATCATGTTCTGTTTCAGTTTCATCCATAAAATGTCATCATTTATATTACAGTTTTTTTCAATTGTTTACACACAATTTTGAAAACTGGGTTCTTTTTTTCAAAATATAATCACAATTATCCAAACACCACACTCATTTTGCGGAATTCCTAGATTGTTTGCAAAATGACACACTTCTGTCAAAACATACACATTTCAGTCAAAACATATACACATATTTGTGAAAATGCTATTAGTTTTCATTTAACCAACACAGTCCTCAATGATCAGACACTATTGCAGACAGTTTCACACTGCTGTGATAAATAAAAAACACATTTGTAAAAAAAAAACTAATTTTGGGAAATAGCATGTGCTAGATTTTTGGCCAGACATTGTTATGTAAGGGATCATTTCGATGACAAAACAAAATAGTGACAAACAACATTCTTCATAATTAGTTTGAGATAGAGGGAGAATGTACACAAATAGGCCTACTATAAACTTACCAAGCACGAAGCATGAAGTACATACAGTTTGACTCTGGAAAAAAAAAAGCAACACAACTACTGTAACTATTCCTCATCTCTCCGTCTGGCTGGATCAGGCCATAAGATTTCATCCACATAATTTTTGATGAATACAGGTGAACTCACCTGCTGCCTTTTATAGCACACCTGAGTGCTGAGTTTTCAAATTAGCACATGTGTGCTTCCACACCTTGTGGATGTGTTTATCCAATTTGTTCATTAGTGTGGTCATTGGCAATCCGGGGCTTTGTAATGACAAGGAAGTTACCTCACAATCCTTATCTGTGTCTAAGGTGTTGAAATGTGTGTAGAGTTTTACAAATCACTGTGTGTAATGTTTTGCAAAAAGAGTGAAGCAGACATTGTGTGTAATGTTGTGCAAATCTGTGGCGGTGTTTTGCTCCTTGGAGTAGAATTTTGCAAATTGTGTGGAAATTTTTATTTTAGAGTGTAAACAATCGTAAAAAACTGTAAAACCACCACATTTGTTAAGATAACACCTCATTACATGCTTCCATTCTGCTTTAAAATCCTTGTTTAAAAACCTTTTCACCAGTTTAACTCTCAAGCTTTTCTTTCTTATTTCTGGGTCTATCAATCCCATTCCACCTTCATCTGTTGCACCTATTAAAACATTATACGCAATTCTTGGTGGTTTCCCTTCCCAAATAAAATTCAGGACACATTTTTTTATTCTTTGTACATGCCAGTGTTCCATAGGGATGACTCCTAAGATGTACCACATTTTCGACAACATCAGCGTATTTACAATTACAGTTTTTTACGATTGTTTACACTCTAAAATAAACATTTCCACACAATTTGCAAAATTCTACTCCAAGGAGCAAAACACCGCCACAGATTTGCACAACATTAAACACAATGTCTGCTTCACTCTTTTTGCAAAACATTACACACAGTGATTTGTAAAACTCTACACACATTTCGACACCTTAGACACAGATAAGGATTGTGAGGTTACTTCCTTGTCATTACAAAGCCCCGGATTGCCAATGACCACACTAATGAACAAATTGGATAAACACATCCACAAGGTGTGGAAGCACACATGTGCTAATTTGAAAACGCAGCACTCAGGTGTGCTAGGCAGCAGGTGAGTTCACCTGTATTCATCAAAAATGATGTGGATGAAATCTTATGGCCTGATCCAGCCAGACGGAGAGATGAGGAATAGTTACAGTAGTTGTGTTGCTTTTTTTTCCAGAGTCAAACTGTATGTACTTCATGCAGTAATTTTTATTTGTCTACAGATTTTATTTGTTTCATTGATTTCATTGTTGGTTGATTACTGTAACTGATTATGGTAAGAAATACTGTATTTCTTGAATTGAAATAAATACTTGAAATATTCAGTCTGCAGCATCAGTGTTGTGCAGTGCTTGGTAAGTTTATAGTAGGCCTATTTGTGTTCATTCTCCCTATATCTCAAACTAATCATGATGAATGTTGTGGGTTTGTCACTATTTTGTTTTGTCATCGAAATGATCCCTTACATAACAATGTCTGCCCAAAAATCTAGCACATGCTATTTCCTAAAATTAGTTTTTTTTACAAATGTGTTTTTTATTTATCACAGCAGTGTGAAACTGTCTGCAATAGTGTCTGATCATTGAGGACTGTGTTGGTTAAATGAAAACTAATAGCATTTTCACAAATATGTGTATATGTTTTGACTGAAATGTGTATGTTTTGACTGAAGTGTGTCATTTTGCAAACAATCTAGGAATTTTGCAAATTGAGTGTGGTGTTTGGATAATTGTGATTATATTTTGAAAAAAGAACCCGGTTTTCAAAATTGTGTGTAAACAATTGAAAAATACTGTAAGTCTGTTTGCTAAAACCTTGGCTAATACTTTAAAATCTTTATTTAACATCGTAAGGGGTCTGTAGTTAATCAAATCATTTTTTCCACCTTTTTTCTTATATATTAATTTCACTAAACCTATTCTCATTAAATGTGTAGCTTCTTTCTTTTCAAAAATTACTTCAAAGATTTCCTTTAAAATTGGTGCTAAAACATCTTTAAAAACTTTATAAAATTCAGATACTAATCCATCTAAACCTGGGCTTTTCCCATTATTTAATTGCATTATAGCTTCCTTAATTTCTTCTATTTGTATTTCTTCATCACACATATTTCTATCATCTTCTGTTATACTTTCCTCAATTTGTTCCAATAAAAATTGTTCTTCTTTTTCATTTATTTGACCTTTTTTAAAAAGGCCTTCATAAAAATTTCTAACTTCTTTCAAAATATCCTGTGCTTCTTTTATTTTTTCACCATTTTTCTTCTTTAATTCTCTTATGATTTCTACATTTCCCTTACTTTCTTCTAAACTAAAAAAGAATTTTGTACATTTCTCGCCTTCTACAAGATATTTTGCTTTACTTCTAACCATAGCACCTCTACATTTCTTTTCTTCTATGTTTCGTAATTCTTCTTCCAAGTTTATTATTTTTTCTATATCTACATTTTCTTGGTTCAATTTATCATTTAGTTCTTTTCTAACCTCCACTTCTTTATTTCTTTTAGCTTTTTGTATTAATTTACTAATTTCTATAGTATACTTTTTAATTTCATATTTTGTATTATCCCACCATATTCGTTTATCTTCTTGATACATCCTATTCTGTTTTTCTGTATTTATTATATCCACTATTGTCTTTCTATAAGATTTTATTTTTAAAATTTCTGTGTTTATGATCCATACCCCATTACCTCTTTCAGCTTCGTTAAAATCAATATTCAAAATGAAAAACTTGTGATCACTCAAAGCTGTTTCTTTGTAATAAACACTCTGTATAAAATCGCCCAGTTTTCTCTTGTATAGAATAAAATCAATTCTACTTTGTTTTAAAATATTACCTACTATTTGTCTTCTTGAATATTCTCTTCTTCCCTCATTTCTTATTCTCCATGTCAACTACTTCATGCTCATCCATTAAGTTCTCCAACTCTTTTCTCCCACTGTCACTCTTAAAAATCATGCCATCTGCTAAATCAATTCTGTTCAAGACCGTGTTAAAATCACCAATTAAAATAGTTTCTCCCCATAAAGTCATTAAACCCTTTAGCCTATTAAAGAATTCCTTCTTTTCTTTTCCTACTACCGGAGCATGAATGTTACATAAAACCATATTATTTTCCTTAATCTTAATCGCTAAACATTTCCCTTCTTTGTCATTATATATTTCTTCGACATCATTACATACATTTTTTTTAACTAAAATGGCAACCCCTCTCCCCATCCTTCCATCACCATTATTATAAAATATATTTCCTGTCCATCCCCTTTTAAAATCATCCATTATAGCTTCATTCCAGTTTGTCTCTTGTATAAATATAAGATTTTGTTTTTTACACTGCTCCTTAACCTTGTCAAATTTTCCGACATTCGATAAACCTCTTACATTAATAGAAACAATACTTAAAAACATACATAAATGAAAAACATTACATATCAGTCCCATCAATCCGCACTTTCTTTTCCCCTAGACGCATCACGCATAGTCTTTATCAGTTCACTCTTTTTACTCAATCTGTTCCTTACAAATTTTAGATTTGGAGTTACCTTAATTTTTCTTCTTCTTACTTGCAATCCATTTGCTTGCTTGTGTTCTTCAGTATTTTGCTCATCCATTCTCTCACTTACGTCCATTTGTGTGTTTGATAAGTCCAAAGATGTCCATGTATCACTCAGTTCATTTGTTTTGCCATTGTCTTTTTCCAGCTGTTCTTTCTGTGTTTCCGATATCTCCACAATCAAACGATCATCTTTCTCCATATTGCAACACTTTTCCACTTCTCCCGTCACTTGACTGCATGTTGTATCTTTGTGTTCTGTTATTGTCTCCATTTCTTCTGTTGTGTTATTGTTACTTGTATCCACCTTTTCTGTTTCATCCTGTATCTCACCATCATTGTCCATAGCCTCATTATCCTCTTCATGATCGCCACGGCGCCAAACCACATGCAAGTCTGTCGGGAGGGTGGCTCAGAGGATGCATGAATCAACAATATGAACGTCCTGCTGCCTCCACTTGATGCAAGACAGTGATAGCCATACCTCACTAAATTGGTTCTTGGGCATGTTTTGCTACCTTTTAAATATGATTGACATTTTTTTTTAATCAATGTACGCTGAGAACAGGAGGCCTCAAAATGGTTTCTGCTGTCCGAGGGCAACACGGCGCAGAACGTGCTTAACAAAATGCCAAAACGCACGACTCTGGTGGGACTCGAACCCACAACTACAACCTCATCTGGGAGTCTTGAAATCCAATGCGCTATCCATTGCGCCACAGAGCCTGTAGGTATGCCAGCCTGGGCCTGTCCTGCTCGGCCGAGTGGCAAGCTGTGTGGGCAGAAAGACTGGTCTGTGCACAATTGAGGCATGCTTGCTGGACTGGAGCGCCGCCCAAGGCACCGCTGGGATTCGAGGCCTCAAAATGGTTTCTGCTGTCCGAGGGCAACACTGCGCAGTATGGGCTTAACAAAATGGCAAAAAGCACGACTCTGGTGGGACTTGCACCCACAACCTTTGAATGGCCTCATCTGGCAGTCTAGAAGTCCAATGCACTATCCACTGCGCCGCAGAGCCCATCGGTATGCCAGGCTGGTCCACTGAGGGCTTTACTTACAGATTTGTGCCCGTCCAGCTACACCAAGTGGCACGCTGTTTGGGCAGAAAGACAGGTCCTCAGGTCTTTGCACAATTGAGGCACGGTTCAAAAACATAGTGTCGTCAGGGTCTCCAATCCAACAGAAAGGCCAGAGACAGCCACCAGTGGAAAGGCACCGCTGGGATTCGAACCCAGGATCTCCTGTTTACGAGACAGGCGCTTTGACCAGCTAAGCCACGGCGCCTCCTTGGTGGAGAAAGTTAGCCTGAATGCTATTCTTCAAAAGCAGGTGAGAGGGTAATGATGCAGGAGAACCCGCCCGCTGTCCTCAAGCTCCTCTGTGTCCCCTTTCGCCGTCTGTTTTTTTTGTAAAGCACGAGCTCGGCTGTATTGTGGCGTGCAACCAAACCATCCATGGGATTCAAACGCAGAATCTCCTGTTAACTAGAATAGCCTGGCCGCACAATTGCCCTCCGGGAGGGCAACTCAGACGATCCAGGCTCCAAGAGAAGAGGCCAGGGGTTAGCTGACCGGGCGCTGGACAGCTTTAAGGCGTTTGCCGACAACTGAGTCGGGGCGGTTTGCAAAAGTAACCACTCACTGCCCTCGCTATCCATGTTTGCGGGTCGCTTTTGGAAAAGCTTGCGCTTGCTGGACTGGAACGCCGCCCAAGGTACCGCTGGGATTTGAACGCAGGATCTCCTGTTTACGAGACAGGCGCTTTAACCAACTAAGCCACGGCGTCAAACCGCATGCAAGGCTGTCGGGAGGGTGACTCAGAGGGTCAAAACATCCAGAAGCAGGGCAGGTGCTGGTACGCTTAAAAGAGAATGTCTACAAATTTCTACTGCCTGAGGGCAACACTGCACAGTATGAGAGTAACCAGAAAGCCAAAATCCACAACTCTGGTGGGACTTGAACCCACAACCTCTGAATGGCCTCTTCTGGCAGTCTAGAAGTCCAATGCGCTATCCATTGCGCCACAGAGCCCAACATGGGGAAAAGCAGAGCCGCGTGAAGGCTGACCTTCCGGGTCTGTGGCCGTCCAACGGTAAGAGAGCGCGTGCTCTCTCTGCAGGAAGGACAGGCCCTCGGGTCTCTGCATAATTGCAGTGTCGTTTGAAAGGCAGAGGCACTGTAAGGGCCTCAGGTCCAAGGGAGAGCAAAAAGATCCAAGCTGCCGTCTACAAGGCACCGCTGGGATTTGAACCCAGGATCTCCTGTTTACTAGAAAGGCGCTTTAACCAACTAAGCCACGGCGCCACCCCGCGTGTTAGGTGTGGGGAGGGTGGCTCAGAGGATGCATGAATCAACAATATGAACTTCCTGCTGCCTCCACTTGATGCGAGACAGTGATTGCCATACCTCACTGAATTGGCTCTTGGGCATGTTTTGCTACCTTTTAAATATGATTGCCTTTTTTTTTTTAAATCAACGTACGCTGAGAAACAGGAGGCCTCAAAATGGTTTCTGCTGTCCGAGGGCAATACTGCGCAGAACGGTCTTAACAAAATGCATGACTCTGGTGGTACTCAAACCCACAACCTCATCTGGGAGTCTAGAAATCCAATGCACCACAGAGCCTGTAGGTATGCTGGGCTGGGCTTGTCCGGCTCTGTCAAGTGGCAAGCTGTGTGGGCAGAAAGACAGGTACAATTGAGGGACGCTTGCTGGACTGGAGCACCACCGAAGGCACCGCTGGGATTTGAACCCAGGATCTCCTGTTTACTAGACAGGCGCTTTGACCAACTAAGCCACGGCGCCTCCTTGGTGGAGAAAGTTAGCCTGAATGCTATTCTTCAAAAGCAGGTGAGAGGGTAATGATGCAGGAGAAACCGCCCGCTGTCCTCAAGCTCCTCTGTGTCCCCTTTCGCCGTCTGTTTTTTTTGGTAAAGCACGAGCTCGGCTGTATTGTGGCGTGCAACCAAACCATCCATGGGATTCAAACGCAGGATCTCCTGTTAACTAGAATAGCCTGGCCGCACAATTGCCCTCCGGGAGGGCAACTCAGACGATCCAGGCTCCAAGAGAAGAGGCCAGGGGTTGGCTGACCGGGCGCTGGACAGCTTTAAGGCGTTTGCCGACAACTGAGTCGGGGCGGTTTGCAAAAGTAACCACTCACTGCCCTCGCTATCCATGTTTGCGGGTCGCTTTTGGAAAAGCTTGCGCTTGCTGGACTGGAACGCCGCCCAAGGTACCGCTGGGATTTGAACGCAGGATCTCCTGTTTACGAGACAGGCGCTTTAACCAACTAAGCCACGGCGCCAAACCGCATGTAAGGCTGTCGGGAGGGTGACTCAGAGGGTCAAAACATCCAGAGGCAGGGCAGGTGCTGGTACGCTTAAAAGAGAATGTCTACAAATTTCTACTGCCTGAGGGCAACACTGCACAGTATGAGAGTAACCAGAAAGCCAAAATCAACAACTCTGGTGGGACTTGAACCCACAACCTCTGAATGGCCTCTTCTGGCAGTCTAGAAGTCCAATGCGCTATCCATTGCGCCACAGAGCCCAACATGGGGAGAAGCAGAGCCGCGTGAAGGCTGACCTTCCGGGTCTGTGGCCGTCTAACGGTAAGAGAGCGCGTGCTCTCTCTGCAGGAAGGACAGGCCCTCGGGTCTCTGCATAATTGCAGTGTCGTTTGAAAGGCAGAGGCACTGTAAGGGCCTCAGGTCCAAGGGAGAGCAAAAAGATCCAAGCTGCCGTCTACAAGGCACCGCTGGGATTTGAACCCAGGATCTCCTGTTTACAAGACAGGCGCTTTGACCAGCTAAGCCACGGCACCTCCTTGGTGGGGAAAGTTAGCCTGACTTCTATTCTTCAAAAGCAGGTGCGAGGGTAATGTTGCAGCAGAAACTGCCCGCTGTCCTCAAGCTCCTCTGTGTCCCCTTTCGCCATCTGTTTTTTGGCAACCAAAGGCATCGCTGGGATTCAAACGCAGGATCTCCTGTTTACTAGACTAGCCTGGCCGCACAATCGCCCTCCGGGAGGGCGACTCAGACGATCCAGGCTCCCAGAGAAGCGGCCAGGGGTTGGCTGACCGTGCGCTGGACAGCTTTAAGGCGTTTGCCAACAACTGAGTCGGGGCGGTTTGCAAAATTAATCACTCGCTATCCCTGTTTGCGGGTCGCTTTCGAAAAAGCTTGCACATGCACGATTGGAACGCAGCTGGGATTTGAACCCAGAATCTCTTGTTTACAAGACAGGAGCTTTAACCAACCAAGCCACGGCGCCAAACCACATGCAAGGCTGTCGGGAGGGTGGCTCAGAGGATGCATGGATCAACAATATGAACGTCCTGCTGCCTCCACTTGATGCAAGACAGTGATAGCCATACCTCACTAAATTGGTTCTTGGGCATGTTTTTCTACCTTTTAAATATTGACATTTTTTTTAAATCAATGTATGCTGAGAACAGGAGGCCTCAAAATGGTTTCTGCTGTAGAGGGCAACACGGCGCAGAACGGGCTTAACAAAATGCCAAAACGCACGACTCTGGTGGGACTCGAACCCACAACTACAACCTCATCTGGGAGTCTTGAAATCCAATGCACTATCCATTGCGCCAAAGAGCCTGTAGGTATGCCAGCCTGGGCCTGTCCTGCTCGGCCGAGTGGCAAGCTGTGTGGGCAGAAAGACTGGTCTGTGCACAATTGAGGCATGCTTGCTGGACTGGAGCGCCGCCCAAGGCACCGCTGGGATTCGAGGCCTCAAAATGGTTTCTGCTGTCCGAGGGCAACACTGCGCAGTATGGGCTTAACAAAATGGCAAAAAGCACGACTCTGGTGGGACTTGCACCCACAACCTTTGAATGGCCTCATCTGGCAGTCTAGAAGTCCAATGCGCTATCCACTGCGCCGCAGAGCCCATCGGTATGTCAGGCTGGTCCACTGAGGGCTTTACTTACAGATTTGTGCCCGTCCAGCTACACCAAGTGGCACGCTGTTTGGGCAGAAAGACAGGTCCTCAGGTCTTTGCACAATTGAGGCACGGTTCAAAAACATAGTGTCGTCAGGGTCTCCAATCCAACAGAAAGGCCAGAGACAGCCACCAGTGGAAAGGCACCGCTGGGATTCGAACCCAGGATCTCCTGTTTACGAGACAGGCGCTTTGACCAGCTAAGCCACGGCGCCTCCTTGGTGGGGAAAGTTAGCCTGAATGCTATTCTTCAAAAGCAGGTGAGAGGGTAATGATACAGGAGAAACCGCCCGCTGTCCTCAAGCTCCTCTGTGTCCCCTTTCGCCGTCTGTTTTTTTTTGGTAAAGCACGAGCTCGGCTGTATTGTGGCGTGCAACCAAACCATCCATGGGATTCAAACGCAGGATCTCCTGTTAACTAGAATAGCCTGGCTGCACAATTGCCCTCCGGGAGGGCAACTCAGACGATCCAGGCTCCAAGAGAAGAGGCCAGGGGTTGGCTGACCGGGCGCTGGACAGCTTTAAGGCGTTTGCCGACAACTGAGTCGGGGCGGTTTGCAAAAGTAACCACTCACTGCCCTCGCTATCCATGTTTGCGGGTCGCTTTTGGAAAAGCTTGCGCTTGCTGGACTGGAACGCCGCCCAAGGCACCGCTGGGATTTGAACGCAGGATCTCCTGTTTACGAGACAGGCGCTTTAACCAACTAAGCCACGGCGCCAAACCGCAAGCAAGGCTGTCGGGAGGGTGACTCAGAGGGTCAAAACATCCAGAGGCAGGGCAGGTGCTGGTACGCTTAAAAGAGAATGTCTACAAATTTCTACTGCCTGAGGGCAACACTGCACAGTATGAGAGTAACCAGAAAGCCAAAATCCACAACTCTGGTGGGACTTGAACCCACAACCTCTGAATGGCCTCTTCTGGCAGCCTAGAAGTCCAATGCGCTATCCATTGCACCACAGAGCCCAACACGAAAGCCAGCAGAGCCGAGTGAAGGCTGACCTTCCGGGTCTGTGGATGTCCAACGGTAAGAGAGCGCATGCTCTCTCTGCAGGAAGGACAGGCCCTCGGGTCTCTGCATAATTGCAGTGTCGTTTGAAAGGCAGAGGCACTGTAAGGGCCTCAGGTCCAAGGGAGAGCAAAAAGATCCAAGCTGCCGTCTGCAAGGCACTGCTGGGATTTGAACCCAGGATCTCCTGTTTACCAAACAGAAGCCACGGCACCACCCCGCATGTTAGGTGTGGGGAGGGTGGATCAGAGGATGCATGAATCAACAATTTCAACTTCCTGCTGCCACCACTTGATGCGAGACAGTGATTGCATACCTCACTGAATTGGTTCTTGGGCATGTTTTGCTACCTTTTAAATATGATTGACATTTTTTTAAAATCAATGTACGCTGAGAACAGGAAGCCTCAAAATGGTTTCTGCTGTCCGAGGGCAACACTGCACAGAACAGGCTTAACAAAATGCCAAAACACACGACTCTGACGGGACGCAAACCCACAACCCCAACCTCATCTGGGAGTCTAGAAATGCAATGCGCTATCCATTGCGCCACAGAGCCTGTAGGTATGCCACGCTGGGCCTGTCCAGCTCGGCGGAGTGGCAAGCTGTTTGGGCAGAAAGACAGGTCCTCAAGTCTTTGCACAATTGAGGCACGGTTCAAAAACATAGAGTGTTATCAGTGTCTCCGATGCAATAGCAAGCCCAGAGACAGCCACCAGTCGAGAGGCACCGCTGGGATTCAAACGCAGGATCTCCTGTTTACTAGACTAGCCTGGCCGCACAATTGCCCTCCGGGAGGGCGACTCAGACGATCCAGGCTCCCAGAGAAGAGGCCAGGGGTTGGCTGACCGGGCACTGGACAGCTTTAAGGCATTTGCCGACAACTGAGTCGGGGCGGTTTGCAAAAGTAACCACTCACTGCCCTCGCTATCCATGTTTGCGGGTCGCTTTTGGAAAAGCTTGCGCTTGCTGTCCTACTGCTTCAGACCAGATTCTGAAGTGTTAATCTGATGCACACTTTTCAATCCCAGGAGGCCACAGGAGGCCAAAACGTCATCATCGAACGTGATTGAGAACCGCAACGAGAGTGTTTACAAATGTGAGTATTACAAACCAAAACACGGTTCCCTGTCTTAAAATCGTATTTGTTGAGCTACTGTATCGTAAACTGCTGATTTGCATAAGGTGTCAATACGTGTAACGTTAAAGTATATTTGTGATTTCGCTGTAAAACACGTTTTATTACGTATAGCGACCATAGCATCTTAAAGATGATTACTAAATGTTTAACAACTGACAGGAACATGTTCTGAGAGAATTAAATGAGCACATCACAACACCAAACAGACATCTAAACGAGTGATGGATGTTATGTGAGTTTATGTAGAATTCTCTGTTGTCAACACTGCTTTAGATAAATGTAATGTAAATAAACATAGTTAGTAAACAAGTAAACATGAGTTATCTATTTCATTTGTCTCATAGTACTGTTGATAAATTCAGCAGCATTTGTATTGGATAAAAAGCCAGTTAACACAACAGCTACCTCATAAATGTAGTATTGAGCACACGAATCAGAGGGAACTGAATCTTGTGTGGATGTTACAGGGACAGATGAGACAAGTATGCTTGTCTGGTGAAGAGTGACTGATGAAGCAGTGCTGCCATCAAAGATATTTTGCGGTGGAGCAGGACCTGAAAGGAAAGGTGACTGCAGCATTTGTGGGAAAAAAGTTAAATCTGTAACTTAATATAAAGTTTGGTAATTTTGTTACTTCTAATACAGAGATCTAATGAAATTGTGCTGTTAAAATGACAACTTTTGTATTGTATTTGTGCATCTTTGTATGATCTGAAATGTCTGCTGCAGACTGGTGTGTGCATCGAGAAAAGAGAAATCCACAGCAGCATCCTGGAAATGGTTTAGTGTCATCGATGAGACCCTCCATCACTCCACCTGCCCTTTGTCTCTCATCTGGACCAGATGTTGCTGTGGCCTCTTCATCCTCAGAGACCAAAGAGCCAGCGAGAGCATCTAGAGAAAGACTAAAATACCAATATGTCTGAATAAAGCTTTGTTCCACTTGTCTTTATTTATGTTCATGGTTACTTTATTATTTTACTCATATATCCATGTTGTTATCAGTAAATAAAATATAAGTTTCATTAACATGTGTATTAATTAATTACTTGATAAAAAAACATGCTTGTTTTACTAAAAAATATAATTAATTATAGGTCAGCATTTATCATTATTATTGATCAGTATTATAATCTTAATTTCTAAGTAGTAATACTTACATTTTTTGAGTGTAAAATCCTCAAAAAACACCTCCAAACACAAGATCTTCAAGCAGCTGATCCATGTCTCCTTTGTGCAAATATTGCAAACATGGAGGAAGATGTACTAGGTAGAGTCGTGTTACTGATGCTATGAGGTGTTTGATCACTTGTTGTGCTTATTTTCATTTTATAACTAATACTACCTAACTTACAATTACAGGCTCAGGGTAAGATGGTAATAATATTTAACAATGAACAATCATAATGAGAAAAACTAAAAACATAATTATTAGGCTTGCTTACATCATAGTATGCAATTATATACACGGGGAAATATGATTAAATATCTCTGAATAATCAAAATATTCACATCATCGTTTATCAAAAATTGGATTTGTTTTTGTTATTGATAAGCCTCAGGGATGAAAAGAGAAATTCAACAAGAATTTAAGCTAGCTTTGCGTGTGGATAAACAATTTTGAATACAAAACAAAAGAAATAACTTATTCAAAAAATAAAGAATTTGGGTTTTCCTGACAAGAATTATTTCTTTAAGAATTAAAAAATACAAAAACCTAAATGAACCCAAAACGTATCTGTTATACTACAATCACAATAAAAGAACAGCTGTTTCTTCAACATGACCACAAAATGAACAAATTTCATCAATATCAAAATATTTATAGAAAGATGAATTAAACCTGTCGCTATATGTTAAGTTGTTGCACTTGTTATAACGTCGTTGGTCACATGATAACGTCAACATGGCGGAAGACGTGCAGATCACATCCATACTCAACGACTGCGTTCGAAACCGCATACTCAATGAGTAGGTACTTATTTTCAATAAGTACTTACTTAACGAGCGCTAAAAGAGTACGTACTCTACAGCCAAATCTCGTTGAGTATGGATGTGATCTGCACGTCTTCTGCCATGTTGACGTTATCATGTGACCAACGACGTTATAACAGGTGCAACAATTTAACATAGCGACAGGTTTAATTCATCTTTCTATAAATATTTTGATATTGATGAAAATTGTTCATTTTGTGGTCATGTTGAAGAAACAGCTGTTCTTTTATTGTGATTGTAGTATAACGGATACGTTTTGGGTTCATTTAGGTTTTTGTATTTTTTAATTGTTAAAGAAATAATTTTTGTTAGGAAAACCCAAATTCTTTATTTTTTGCAAAAGTTATTACTTTTGTTTTATGTTCAAAATTGTTTATCCACACGCAAAACTATAGCTTAAATTATTGTAGAATTTCTCTTTTCATCCCTGAGGCTTATCAATAACAAAAACAACAAATCCAATATTTGATAAACTATGATGTGAATATTTGGATTATTCAGAGATATTTAATCATTTTTCCCTGTGTATATAATCACATACTATGATGTAAGCAAGCCTAATAATTGTTTTCAGTTTTTCTCATTATGATTGTTCATTGTTAAAGATAAATACCATCTTTCCCTGAGCCTGTAATAATAAGTTATGTAGTAATAATAATAAAAAGAAAATAAGCACAACAGGTGCTCAAAC
>NC_133361.1:84407109-84511241 GCF_049309525.1 Garra rufa
AAACACCGCGCCATTTTTTTTTTCGTTCTTCTTTTTTAAACAGCCTACCCTTTACGGTGCCATAATTACTGTGCTAATTTCTGATTTGGGAGTGATTTGTTTGTTAAAAAATGTTAGGCTACCTTATTAAAAGTATTGCACTTAACAGACCTGTGTGTTTTGTATCAGCACGGTGTCTGTTCATGAAGTATATAAGCTCTGCCTGCGTGAGGCGGCGCCGCATCCAACTAGCAATGTTCTATTATAATTTATTAATTCTGAACGTGTGGCGTGTCCATATTACACCAAAATGCAACACTGCACTCCCTTGGGTCCACAGCAAAAATCGTTTGGATGTACTGTTCTCAATATAATAAAAATGCAAACAGAAAGGCATACAGAGATTCCTGCCTTCATTAGAGAGAAGAATATGTTCAGCCCCTCCCACCGAAGCTTCGAATATTCAATGTTGATTACTACCGAAGCTTCAAAGCTCAAAAAATGGTATTCGGACCAGCCCTACATTTCATACACAATGATAATCCAAAGTGCTGTAAATAAGAGGAATTAAAATAATCATAAATAAAAACAGAATAAAAAAAAAAATTCAAATGATTTAAAAATTTGTTTGGAAGAGGCTAGTGTGAAGGGAGGTCTAGCCTGGGAAGGAGGAAAAGAAGCTGCTGGGAATGACAGCGGAGGCATGCTTGCACTATGGGCGATTCCTGGGGCAGAAGAAAAAGAGGGAAGGAGAGGGGGAATAGCTAGTGGTGGGGCTTGCACCGTTAGCAGAGGCATGCTCGTGCTGGAATTGGATGGTGGCGCTGCAGGCCATGGGTAGGGGAGGGTGTTTGGAGTGTGGTAAGGCATGGCCGGCAAATGGGGTTTTGCAGCCAGCTGCAGGCTCACGCTGATGTTCCGTTGAAAGGGGAGGAGAGCAGGAACTGGCGGTTGCAGGTTGTCCGGGGCATGCCCCAGGCTTGCCGATGGTCTTGTGATGGGTCCTGATGACCATGGGTAAAGGGGTGCTGCGACCCGAGATTGCTCTATTTACAGCCTTGGATGGAGGACTGTAATTTGTGGGTTTGCCAGATTCCTTAAGCTTAACCTTAAGGCTGAGTCTAAAACTATTTTGTTTTTGTTTATTATTACATACATTTAAACAGTGTGTCTGAATGCTCAAGTCTGAGTGACTGGAAGGTGTGTAATACAATGTAAATAAATATTTGAAACAGCTGTAATTTTTACCCATTTCATTCAAATATTGCACTGCAAACATGCAAAACGTTTTGGGTTTCAACTGTAACACCTGTTCCCTAATAAAGGAAAGGAGACTGTAATGAAACTTTGGGGTTCCCCTCATTGTAGAGTTGCTGTAGCACGAACGAAAATATTCCAATAACGTCAACAATGTTAATATCGCGCAAGGAAGACTGAACTGAACACAGCTTAAATAGACAAGACAGGTGTGGGTAATTTTATAATTAGACGAGAACAGGAACAGGAAAGATCAAAAATGGGCGGAGGGAAAAACCAAATACAACAGTCTAACGGGGGTGGGGGAGGGTAAACTAAACAGACAGCCCATGGGGCGTGACACCGTCATGACGTAATGTGAAGGCATACTTGGATGCTACAAAGGGATGCTAGCACGCAACAGAGTTGGTCTTTGTGATGGAGCAAGCTGCTCCCAGACATGGAGAGGTGTGGCAAAGAGACCCAGGATCTAATTATTAGGGCTGGGCGATTAATCGAAAAGTAATCGAAATCGACATTCAGAACCTATAATCGATCAAATTTTTCCAGGTCGATTATTTCGATTACTTTCCCTTTAAAAACAGGGAAGCGCCAGAGTTCACAGAGGGGGGCGCGGGAGCTGATATGCTTAGAGGTAGAGACCTGCGCGTGACAGATTTTTCAGTCTGCACGGAAATATATGTTATCTCGTCCCACTCCCGCCCGCAAAAGCCTGCATTGAAGTTACCTATACAGATTTTTCGAGTACATCGATCTTATACTTAACAGAAAAGCAAGCATCGGCTGCTGGTTGCATGCATGGCAGAATGCGAGCAAACAACACTCCCTGCCTATCTCAGTTCATCGCGATCTCAGACAACTCTTATAACACAATGAATATATGCACAATGAATATTTTACTTATATATAATACTTTGTGTGTTGCAATGAGTGGATTCGTGCGCACGCAATATTAAGCAGTGCACAAGAACTTTTGAGCGGTGAGTGGATTCTAACTTAAGCCTTGCATTCCAGAAACTTCCTATTCTTACACCTGTTAATCATTTTCAAGTCATATTACTTGTTCGTGTTGCTTTTGTGTAATAGATGAATGACAATTTGTATGTTTTTAGATATTTTATGTTTATATATTTCTATTTTCCGGGAGTCCCTCCAATCATTTTATTCTCCCGCATCCCGCACACACACGAGTTTCTACCCACTCGCGCATCAAGTTTTGTCCCGCGCCGCACTCTGTTACTGTGCAGTCCTCTACTTTGAGGTCAAATAAAGATGTATAAAATGTTTCACTAATAATTTTATATAACAATGTTTTTAAATCATATGCTTACAATGCCAATATAAGGCAATTAAAAAAAAAATAAACAAGTGTAATTGACAGTATTCTGACGATCCGGCGTTTCAATCTACAAATCACCAATGTTTACCATGGTTTTACTCTAGTAACACTGACAGTAACCATGGCACGTCAGAAAAGTACTGCTTATTTTCATTGAAACATTGAAAATAATTTATTTTGTTTCCAAAAGTGCAAGTTATTTATTTTCACTAATTTAAGAAAAATGCCACTGTTCGTTTTAAGCAATGTGTGCTTTAATTTCAGTTGTTCAACACTGATGTTCAATAAATAATCATAGATAGTAGATGGTGTGTGTTTCCTTCAATTATTTTAAAATCAAGTAATGCACCCTTCATTCAAAAATCTCTCACTTGTAATATGTGAGCATATTTACTGTACAAAACTTGTCAGTGAACTATGAGGGCAAAAAAATAAATATTATATAAATACAATTAAATATAATTTTATTAATAAATAAAATAATCGTTCATTAATCGTAATCGAGTTAAAATGTTCAATTAATCGAGATTTTGATTTTAGGCCAAATCGCCCAGCCCTACTAATTATCAAGATCCTAATTAGTTGGATTAAACGTGCTTGATCAGGACCAGGGGTTGGGCACCCCTGTTGTAGATTCATTGTGTGGGCTAAGTGAGGACTGCCTCCGCAGGGACAGCACTAAGGGACCAATGTTTTGCCAATTAGCAGAATCTCTGTACTGGCAGCCTGCTGGGGGCCCATTAGACTAGCCCTAAGTGGTCTTGTAAAGGGCCAGTGCAGGCTAGCTGCTCTCTAGTAATTTTAGAAGTACTTTCCTCGGCAAAAAACCATGAATGATAAATGTGATCATCATTTTGCCATGGAATTGTGTCATTGTAGGCTAGCTGGTTGGCTGCAGGGTTCTGTGTTACGGCTACTAAGGAGTTAAAGCATATAGGCCGTAAGGTGAAGCAGCTTTTCGTTTCATTCCGTTCCCATATATGGGGCACTACATTCTTTTTATTCCAATAAAAGGATCAATTGGTAAAGAATGAAAAAATGAAAGTTCTCCATGTATAATCCAGCAGTTATTTTTTTACAAGTGTATAAAGTTGGCAATAGTCCCATCCTCGCGTAATAATTTTTTAAAGGTGAGAGATGCGGCTTCGCGTCACGTGCTTGCCGCTAGACCAATGAGATAGCATAACGTGGGAACGACATGTAAAAATGGTCCAAGATGGCAGCGCCCTTGTCGTCACTATCGAGTAGCGAAGAGGATGAAATTATTGTCAGACCTCCACCAAAAGTCAGTAAAAGGGTTTATAAACAATGCCATATGCATCTCACGTCCATAAAAAAAGAAGAAACGAAGGATTTTACACGCACACGTTGGGATACATTTAGAAACTGCATCAAACGGTGGCTTGACTTGCAGGGTGAGAGTCAGAAAATAGCAGAAACATTGTCTAGAAATCGAGTTTGACCGTTTGCCCGAAGACGCAGGGTTTCACTCCACTTGCTACCGTCGTTTTATTGACAAAAAGCGATTGGATGCGGCCGAGAAACGAGTTTCACGGTGCCCTGAAGCTGGTGATGATATAAAGCACACAAGCACACGTTTGAAATTAAAGTGCATATTGCATGTTAGAGACTCTGGTGAATTGATGTATAGAAAAATAATGTAGGAGCCAGATTTTCTTTAAAAAATACTTCAAAATATGCTATTAAGGCTCCTAGGGTCGTTTATGTGAGAGAATTTTGTAAATGTAAACTATTGGAAAACAATGGATCGCAATGACTGTTCGGACGCAGAGAACATTTAAAATGTTTATTTACACTTGTATGACGAACCACACACACAAATATGAGCCTGCTATGTGGCCAAGAGAGCAGGGACATGCCAGGATTAAACAGAACAGCGGTCAGAGGAGACAAATTAAGTTGTGATGTGAGGAGAACAGGGCAGGTGTCTGTGAGAGATCAGTGTTAGCTGACGATATCTAATCAGGCAAAATCATAGCATTGGTCATCTAGAAGTATTGATTCTACTTACCAGTAACACAAACGAATGATCGTTGATCAAGCGTGTCATACTCATTAATATCCGACGTAAACGTTACGTGAATAGCGGGTTTTTATTACCGCGCGCGCGAGAGATAAACACCTTTTTGTTGTATTATATGCTTATGGGAAATACCCCCAAACTTGATGTGTGCTGTCTCTGACTCTGCACCCAGGCTTTGAGGCCTGCTGTCTGAAATCAAAACAGGTTCTACATATAGCTTAAATGCATTTCAGGCAGGATCATAGACATCTCCAGGCCAGCAGACATGAGTAAGTTTATTGTAGAGATCATTTATTACTCTGAGCTAAACACTTGTACGTACAAATAAACAGTACAATGTAATCTCGATTACAGTTTGACTATATTTAGGTCACAAATATATGTAAAGTAAAACTTTATGATGCCATTGGTATAAGACAATTAATATTGACAGCATACAGTCAAGTTGTCTGCTGGTATTCATCAGGAAGCCCTTACCTGCATGTGTTGTGTCAGCTATTAGACAGTTTACAGAGGAAGGATTACGTTATAAAGGTTTTGAATGGCCCCATTTTGGTGACAAACAATAAAAAATAATCACAATCACAAATTGTCTTACTGTATAAATTTTTATTGAAGTTTACAACATATATATCAAGCAGATCTGCATTTATGGTTAATTCAATTCAGTTTAATTTATACAGCAATAAATCATAAATATTATTTCATAGTACTGTTAATACCCAACTTAAAACACAACATTGCAACTGTTAATATATACATGTAGATGTACAAAACATATACTACTGAAAGAAAAATATTTTCAGTGTGGGTATCACACTAATGTGTGACATTAGAGAAGGTTAATAACAGCTGGCTCCACTGCTTCAGATCTTCACACAGCCTCATGTCTTGCAATGTCTCCCAAAGCCCTATAAACACAACACATGACAATAAATTACAAATTAGCTGTGCAAACAATGTGACCAAGCTGTAAATAGACTTGAGGATTATAATATATTTACAAACTCAGGATAACTGACCAGTAATGCCTTCTCCTATGGTACCGTTTTTACACGGTTCTTAAAATGATATTGCTAATGCTTAAAAGCTAGCTACGGTGCTTTACAAAAACTTATACACATCTCGTTGTCTCATTATTTAAATAAATACGTTCACGGATTTGGTATTTATGAGAAGTTGTGAGAAGAAAAACAAGACTTACGGTGCAGTTCCCGTTTTCGTCGAGCTGTATCTCTGACGGCTTCGGACGAACCACAGTCTGACAGCGGACCCGATGAAGCTGCTGTGTGCACCGAAGGAACTGCACCGGCTCTGAGCCTCACTTGGTTCTTGCTTCAGCATCTCATGTCGAACTGCATCATATCGCCGGGATGATAACCCTCCGGTGTAAAGTGAACGCGTTTTTCGAAGCAGATGCATTAGTATAGGCCCGTCTCTTCACCCGCACAAACGCACCCATATACGGAAGATAGCACCGTTCTTTTTATTGTAAGTAAACCCGTGGACATGATGTCCTGACAGGCTGGAGTTTGTGCAGCCTCCATAAACACAATAATTTACCATGACGATGATCATTTGAAATAAAAAATAACTACCGAAAACACACTAACTCACGACTGCTCCTACTGAATAGCAACAGAGCTAGGCGAACGACTCCCTCTCGTGACGTCATATGACGCGGTGTGGAAAAAAAAGCTGTTTTTGAGAGCGGTCAAGGAAACCGTCACTTTGTCTTCTAAATTTGTGCCCTTAGGTCTTGTAAAATATTTTCAAATAGTGTATTAACGGTTCGTATAGTATTTTCATTCACGAATATATGTTTATCTCGAATTTTTTTTAACCTGCAATATGCACTTTAACTTCCACAAGTCCAAATGGCTGTGACTCTGAGGGGTCATAGACCCTACCATCTGGACTAGCCCCAAGATGTGGTGCTCCAGGGGGAATGACGAACCCAACAGACATAACATTAACTTGTTTCAGTTTAGCATAGTTGGACAGGACTTCAGACTCCATTTGCAGACCTTGTAGCATTGCAGGAGTTTGCCTTTTAGAGCCTCTTATTATTTGGCCAGCAAGGGCTTTTGCTGCAGCCTCTGGATCCACATTTCCCTCCCAAGAAGCGCAGGCAGTTAGGCGCGGTTGACGTAACTGTGCCCATGCAGGACATCTAGACTGCTGCCTGGTTCTCTTCTCAATTTCCCTGGCCATTTGTGGAGACACTTGCAAAGACTGTAGGTGCAGTTGCTGGTGCAACGTTGGCACAAAGCTAAGATTGGAGAAAGCACAATCCAAAGGGAGAGGAAGAGCAGGGAATTATGGGGCCAGGTGGTGCAGTGTAATGTCACTTGATGTTTCAGGTGGACAATAGTATGACATAGGGGATCCACGTGGAACAGGACCAAATTTAGATGGAGTCAGCTCTATCTCAGACAGGCCATTGAACACAAGGGCAATGAGTGGTTGAGGTTGCACCTCGTGCAGCTTGGCTCCAGCAGCCATCAAATTGGGGTCGGGAAATGGTCCTAAGAAAAGGATCCAGTAAGCCATTTATCCATTTAATTCCACATTTTGATTTCCCAGAAAAGTAAAATAGACATTATTTTTTGTCTGACCTGAGTATGCCTGATACAATGTGGACTGAACACCATTATTGCCTCCTGTTGTCGGCTTTTGCACCTAGTGTTGCTTTCATCAACGAAAATTATGACTTAATATCGTCGTCAAAGAACCTTTATCACGTGACGAAAACGAGACGAGACGAAACGAAAATGCTGGTCATGTGACGATGACTATATAAAATGTATTATGAAATATCGTTGACGAATAAAAACGAGACTAAATGTGGTTTACAAAATAAAAACTATGCTAAAATGTCTCTTTTATTTTCGTTGACGAAAACGAGACGAAACGAAATGTTAGGTTGATGTGCGCATGCCCAGTAGCCAGAGCTGTATCCCTTCTAGCCTAAACCGCAGGCGACGTCACTCCCTCAAGCTCCACTCGCTGAATTATCTAGAAGACGCCTACAAACATAGTTAAGTCTGACACAGATAAAGGGACAAATGGCCGGCCAGATAGGGTTCATATTTGGGCGAAAAAGAAGGAAGAACATTTTTTTCTACTTTTTAGTTGTGATTTTCAAAGCACCAAAGGGATCAACTGTATCTAAAATGGTTCATTACTCGAAGCTTTTCAACACGTTGTACACAAATGACATCTTGTGGTCAAAGGTGGAAAACGTTTCTTTTGCATCCCAGTTGTCCAAGCAATTTTTGGACAATTTCATAAAATAAATAAATGTATGCTAAGAAAACCATAAGAAATATTTTACTTACAGAAGGTATAAATGAATTAATCTATAAATAAACTTACAAAACAAAAGTACAACATATTCTTGTATGCATAGATGATCAAGTAAATTAAGAATATTGTTAAGTTGATTAATTTTATTATTCGAAGCTTCTGTGTCGAACGTCACATCACTAATTTTTAGTAAATTGTAGCTTTACCATTCAAACCTTGTTTCTCTTTTTTTTTCTGGCATTGTCATGTGATGCTATTTTATTTATTGTTTTTATTAAAAATTTTTTTCAATTTATGTGTGTACTTCTAACATGTTTGGTAGGTAAAATAAATGTTGTAAATTCAAATTAGAGCATCTTCTGCAATGGATGCATTTTTCAGCCTATAAGGTATCAATACTATAATAAGATAGCCTTGTTTGAAATGGGTTTGGCTAAAAGAAAACTTTGGTTTGTCTATACTACTAGGTACTTATACTATATTGACTGGGTTGAATAAAATTGCATTACTAAAAATAGACTAAATGTAATCAGTTTTCGTCAACTAAAACTAGACTAAAATGTCATTAGTTTTCGTCGACTAAAACTAGACTAAAATAGTCATGGGTAATTCTGACTAAAATAAGACTAAAATGCTCAGACTTTTAGTCGACTAAAAGTTGACTGGACTAAAAGGTGTATGAACTTGACTAAAACTAATAAAAACTAAAATGTCAGGTTCACACAAAGACTAGACTAAAACTAAAATGAAAATCGGCCGCCAAAAACAACACTATTTGCACCACCACATGACTGACCGGTTCTGGATGGATTCCCTAAAATTCAAGATAAAATATAAATGCTGTGTGTGTGTGTGTATAGCCTGGCTCAGAACACCTGCACTTCCACTTGATTTTTTTTTTTTTTTTTTTTTTTCTTCAGTGCTTGCAATCAAATGAAGTGAAGGGGTCTCATTATGACCAGGCAGGTGTGTGTATGTATGTGTGTGTGTGTGTGTGTGTGTGTATTAAAAGAGTACGCTAAATATTAGGGCTGTCAAATGATTAATCATGATTAATCACATCCAAAATAAAACTTCATGTTTACACACTGCGTACTCTCGCTATTTAGTTTGTTTAATAAAAGAACAAGGTATAGACCTGTTCTATACGAAAGATAACCTTAAATGACTTCTATTGTGATCTAGCGCTATATCGAAAATAAAATTATTAATAATTATAGGAGAATATTTAAATTCATTTTAAGATATCTCGCAGCCCCCTGGAGGATCACTGAGGCCCCCTGGTGGGCCGTGGCCCACAGATTGTGAACCACTGGTCTAAGGAAAGAGTTGAAATAGCGATAGAGATGTATAACTTATGAAATGAGATGGTGGACAAAGAGTTCCTCCATATAATAATTAAGGTAGATTTTCAGACTTACATTGGAAATAAAATGATAACGTTTCTATACTTACATCCATTTTGTAGCTAGCTGTGCAGAAACTAAGCAGAAAGAGCTGCAACAGCAGCAAGTGAACAGTACTGCAACGGCAGTAAGACGCACAGAGAACTTGTGCACTCAGTGGTCAAACCTCTAGTTATGCTGGTTAGGTATGTTTTGGTGCTGGGATGCTGGTTTTAGCTGGAATATGCTGGTCCTTTGCTGGTTTATGCTGGTCATGTTGCTGGTTAATGCTGGTCCTTTGCTGGTTTATGCTGGTCCTTGACCAGCAACATGACCAGCATAAACCAGCAAAGGACCAGCATTAACCAGCTAAGGACCAGCATTAACCAGCTAAGGACCAGCATAAACCAGCTAAAACCAGCATCCCAGTACCAAAACATACCTAACCAGCATATGCTGTTTTTTTCAGCAGGGCAGTGAGAAAGGTCTATTCTTGGACTGTTTTAGGGTATGGACAAACAAACTGTATTCTTTTAACAGAATGAGTTTACCTGGTTTTATCGTGTTGTTTTAAAGTCATTTATGTGAACCTTGTAAATACAACAAATCTATTTAAACCAATCTTCTTTTATGTCTCATTCTTGTAACCACCAGTCATCTCTCTCATTTAAATCCGACCCCATTTTAGTCTTGTAACTCGGCTGATAAGGAGAGTGTTACAAACTGTATCATCCACTTCACTTGACATTCTCCTGAGTCTGTGTTCCTGACAAACTGTTTCTAACATTGATCATTTGAATCGTATTCAAATGATTCTGAAGCATGGCGTGATACTTAAGACTTTAAGTAATGGCTGATTAATATTCAGCTTTGATTACATAAATGTATTTCTGTATTAATATTATATTTTTATGTATATTAAAATAGAAAAGCATTATTTTAAATATGTGATTTATTCCTCAATATTACCTTTTTATTTTTGATCAAACAAATGCAGGCATGCATTTAGCACAAGAGACTTATTTAAAAATGTAAAAAAAATAGTAATGTTCCCAGATTGGTACTGTGTTCACAAAGTATTAAGTTTGGTCACAAACTTGGTTTGAACAATCAGGTATATTTGCAGTGTTGTTTTTTGTGCATTGGTTTAGCAAAGTATCAATGTATTCTGCTTTTAATGGTGCTTAGTGTATTTATAGAGAAGTAACACACATGGAAAGGGGCCATGAAGCACATTTGGCTGTAGATAAAAATAATAGAGTATGTAACGCCGATAGATTATAACAATTAACGACCATGAGTGCTTGTGGTGTGTTTTGACGTGCTGCTCAGTTTATCTAAGAAATGATAAAACTGTGCCTTCATTGTTTCGGGGTCTGGTTGAAACCAAGCAGCAGTGAACGTTACTGTTATTATAATTGTCCCTACTTAGAGTTGAGTAACACTGAAATCAACTGCAAATATAAGACTATTAAATCTATCCAGATGTGAGCAGATAATGAATAAACAAATTTAAAAACAGCATTACCAGCTTCCCTTATAAAACCAGTTTATTCTCTTTGTATTGCTACAAAAGTTCTTGAAATATGAATACATCATGGCAGTCCTGATATAAATTACAGGAGCAGAGGTAATTCAGTCCTTCAGTCACGTAGATCTGGTGCAGGATCACAATGCTCCCGACACTAGAGCTGTAAATCTTTGCCCGAACCCGATGGGACCCGACGGGTTCGGTCTTAATTTTTAGCATTCTGCACGGGCTCGGGCCGGGCTCGGGCTTGCGCGGTAAATGAGTGGTCAGGTGATGCGTTTCGTGACTCACTACATTGAAACGGCTGTCATGGAAAATGAAACAGATGTTCTTAGCTGGCGGAACATCAACAAACCATCCTACCCAAAACTTGCCAAATTAGCCAGATCAGTACTAAGCATCCCTGCCAGTAGCAGCAGCAGTGAAAGGGTGTTTAGTGCTGCTGGACGCACCATCAGTGAGCGGAGGACCGCGCTGAAGCCATATACAGTGGATTCAATAATTTTCCTCCACACAAACATATCCTAATATTAGTGAGTAAAGGTTTTTTTTATGTATAACTAAATATCAATTGAGTCTTACATGCATAAAGTAAACAGAGTAGGCTATATAGGCTTATGTTGGCATTATTATTTTATTATTTCAACTGATGTTCACCGTCGCATTGAGACCGGTATGTGGAGAGAAGTGGCGAAGCAAATACGGCGGAGCCTTTGTATTAATTTCGTTATTGACACCTAATATCTTAATTTAGAATGTATATTTATTTATTTTGTTAAGAAAGACTCTTTTTTATAGGCCCGTAGCAGGTCTATTTAGGCTATATTAATTATAGGTTATGCCTAAGCCTATTTGAGCGCGAGATGTCGTTACTGAGATGGTACAATGTTAGAGGACTTATTTCATTTCTTTGTTATAACTTCCTAGTGGCCTATAGCCAAGTCATTAATAATTTATCTTTAAAAATGTATAAATGACTCATTCTTGACAAAAGGCAAAAGTGCTGTGTGCGTGCGCACATTTCAATGATGTCGGGCTGTAAACGGGTTCGGGCTTTTAAAAGCTGTCAGTCTCGGGCTCGGGCTGATTTCGGTCGGGCTCGGGCCTTGTCGGGCCTAACTTTTAAGGCCCGATTACAGCTCTACCCGACACTGAGAATGAGTTGCTCTGGTGTGGTGAAATTTTCCTGAACCGTATTGATGAAAAATGACTCATGCTTCACACCACTGAAGATTCCATTATGAAATCAAATGTACCTACAACAACAGAGATAGCATGACTTGGGCTTAAGACAAACATGACTCAGGTGAGAAAACAAAACACTCATCTGTAAGTATTCAGCTTCTATTACATTTTATTCTACATTTCCCATGTTCACACTTAATGGGACTCCAGTTATTACTCCACGTCTCCATGTTTTATTTCCTATTTGATTGCAACTTTGAATCATTGCTCATATACCATTTAAATTTTATCACTATTCCTCTGCTCTTTACTATTACATATTACCATCAATCTTCGATCCTCAAGAACTTTTTTTATACATCTCATCTGCTTGTTTCAACTCATTTATTAATGCAATTACCCCTCTGTAAATTGCACTACAATTTTTCATTCATCCCGTTCTCAATTTATTGACTTCCTTTCACTATCACCAGCACTACTTACTAAGTATTCTTCATTATTTATTTTCCCTCTTTGGCTAATAGCTAGGTTAGAGAACCTTTTCATGATATGCAAATTTTTTGAGATAGGAGTTTTGGGTTTTCATGAGCTGTATGCCAAAATCATCAATATTAAAACAATAAAAGGCTTGAACTACTTCAGTTAGTGTGTCATGAATCTAAAATATATGAACGTCTAATGTTTATCAGTAGATTACAGAAAATAATTAACTTTATCACAATATGCTAATTTTTTTTAAAAGGACCTGTATATTATTTGATCGGAAGATCTCTAAGATCCCATGCATTTAACCTCCCCTTGACAAAATGGGAGAGAAGTGGTCAAAAGAAACTGTGATACAGAGACAGTCTACTTGTGATCCAATCAACCAAAACACATTTAAACCCAGGTGTAAACAAAGCCCAAATTCACTGCTCAGATATTTTGAAACTTATCAGAGGTGCTTCTGTGATCCTCAAGATTGTCTTGTTTGAGTGATGGCACAGCAAAGACTTCTCACTGGTGTTATTACATGACTGTCAAACTGATAACCTAAAACTACAATTCTCTCATGTGTGAAACCTCATGTGGTATTTAAGTGTTGCTTTATTTCTGAGACTCTTTCCGCAGTGACCACATATAAATGACTTTTCTCCAGTGTGAACACTCATGTGTCTGTCAAGGTGTCCTTTTTGCCTGAAACTTCTTCTACATTGCTGGCAGGTGAAAGGCTTCTCTCCTGTGTGAACTCTTATGTGGTTTTCACGGGTTGCTTTATGATTAAACCTCTTTCCGCACTGAGGGCATGTGTAGGGTTGTTTTCCGGAGTGAATTCTCATGTGGACTTTAAATTGTTGTTTTCGACAATAACTCTTTCCACACTCAGAGCATGTGTAGGATTTCTCTCTATGAGTTCTCATGTGGACTTTAAGGTTTTCATGTTGATCAAAACTCATTCCACACTGATCACACATGTAAGGCTGATCTCCATTGTGAATTCTCATGTGTCTGATAAAGCTTTCTTTTTGAGTGAAACTTACTCCACACTGTTGGCAGGTGAAAAGGCTCTCTCCAGTGTGAACCCTCATGTGACTGTCAAGGTTTCCTTTCCGGTTAAAACCTCTTCCACATTGTTGGCAGGTGTAAGGCTTCTCTCCAGAGTGAACTCTCATGTGTCTGTTAAGGTTTCCTTTTTGGTTGAAACTTCTTCCACATTGTTTGCAGGGGAAAGGCTTCTCTCCAGTGTGAACTCGTAAGTGTCCTTCAAATTCTCCTTTATAATTAAACCTCTTTCCGCACTGAGGGCATGTGTAGGGTTGCTCAGTGTGAATTATCATATGGTCTTCAAAGAGTTGTTTTTGATGGAAACTCTGTCCACACTCAAGGCATGTGTAGGGATTCTCTCCAACGTGACTCCTAACATGTGTTTTAAGACTTCTTCTATAAACGAAATGCTTGCCACACTGTTGACAGCCATATGGTTTCTCTCCTGTGTGAACTCTCATGTGTCTTTTAATGCTTTCTGTTTGATTGAAACACTTTCCAGACTGTTGACATGTAAAATAACTTCTCCCTGTCTTCTGAGTCCTTTTTCTTAAGGTCTTTTCAGTCTGTGAACAACTAAAAGATTTTTCTCCATTTATGAAATCATGATCTTTCTCTTCCATTTCATTCAGCACTTCACTCTCCTCTTTCAGTGCCATCAGGTCTAAGGTGAAAAAAGACTAAAGTTAACCCCAGTTTAAAGACACGAAACACAAAACCACATCAAATTACAGTTAAATGAGTTAAATTATATGAAATTTCTGACATATGCAGATACAGAATACCAGTATAAACAAAAGCACATGGAGGACACAGAACAAAACTGAAAACAAAGAAATACTTGATTTTAATCATATATTATTTAAGTTCTTCATCAAGCAGTCTCTGGTATTTTCATAAGCATAATGTGTTTTTATTGTAGTGATTGTTAACATATGCAGCCTTTAGCATTGTGTATTAGGGCTGCACGATTAACCTTTATCGCATCGATATTGAGGTTTTAACTCCCGCGATAACCTAACCTCAGGAGGCTGAGGTTTTTTCCCCGCCTCTGACATTTGAGTGACAAACCTATTAGCCAATCAAAATGGTCGAATCTTACGTTCCTGGCTTGCTGGCCAATCAGAAAAATGGCAATGGAAACAAGGTTGTACGCAGTGCACCGGCTTTTTGTCAGCAGCAAAGCAGCTAATTCATAGTTTTACATTACATCATATCTGTCCCAAATCTTTGTTAATGTTCATAAAGACTTGACCCTGGAAGATCAAGGATTGTGCATTTAAGCGAAACGTTTGTTTTTCTGTAGCTCTAATAAAGTCTGTATGCTTCATATAGAGATATAATTTATGTTTTAGCCTTTTCTTCAGGCCGCGGAAGCATGGTTACGCACTTAATTTCACAATGCCAGTTTTCCTTGGTCTTATTTGATTTAAATAACTGATCAACAAAAATATGAATTAAAAATTAAGATAAAAATTATACAAAACGAAATTCGTTTGAGAAAGGATTTCCCACAAATAAAAACGTACGAAGTTGTCAAAAAAATTGTATCTGACCCTCTCCAATTCTCCCGGCTTATTGCAGTCCAATTCATACCACGTCGTCCTCTTTGACATTTACAAGTTACACAAACTTCTTTCGTAATAAACAAATAATATTTAAACAATGTAAAACAGAAAAAAATTCTTAATTGGCTACAACAATATATATCGCTCTTTCTCTTTTCGTTTGATCTCTTTAAACTAATCTTTGCCGCTTTTTTGATAATTCTCTAAGTAAACATTTGCCGGTTTGGTGATTAAATAAACTTCCCCTTTAGACTTCCCCTTGAACTACACGCGACGCATCCTGTGTGTGTGTGAGATACCTGCGCTGCCAGTTGTCCGCACAACGAAGCGCTGCACTTTTTCCCGGTTTCATTAAGGGTGGGTGAAAAATGGATTCTCCGATGCATCGCAATCCTCTTTTCAACGAGCTTGTGTTTTTTCCCCGCATATGGCACGTGTGCTCGCTAGAGACACGGCGGGCTTCATTGCACAGAGTTTGCACTATGAGACATGTGCGGATTGTTTGACAGTGTGTGCTTCCACCCGCAGTGTTTTACTTTAGATATGCCTTCATTTCTGCCGGTTGTAATGCAGTACTAGTACCATTAGATGCACAAAACTCACGCACTGACAGACTTTCACTTGCACTTTCTCTTTGTGTTTGTTCATCCTAAAAAGCTCAACTGCAGATGCGGTTAAATGCACTTGCATTTTCTAATACTTTTATAAGAAATCTCTTTAAAGAGCAGGACAAAACATCTGATATCCTCCTGAGACCCCGCCCATTGACTTATGTCCTCTGTAGTGGACATTGTGTTTTCATGCACTTTCTTTGAATTTTTTGAGCCACTCTGTCAAGTCCTGTTGTACTGTGCAGAGGACATCCTGGGCTTTCTAGTGATATGTCATTTGATTGGCTGGCATGCTAGGAACCACTTCTTACACTGAATCCAAAATGGCCGGCATACAAATGAGCACATTTTATGGGAAGGAGAGAGATATGTAAAATTTAGCTTTTTTACATGTTTTTTACTATTATTATAACATATATATTTGTTTATTAAAGGTTCAGTAACAATACATTTAGCTTTCAAAGCTGTTAAATTGTTTATGATTCAAAATATCATCCTTTTTTAAATGTCAACTATAGTGGACATCAGGACCATCTTATTGTAATTAATGACTGCATGTTGTATGAGGCAGAACTGAAGCAGAGAGGATTTTTATAAGATAGTTGAGGGAGACTCTGACTTAGAGCTGTCAGATGAGGATCAATTTGAATGTAACATACAAGAAGATGTTGAAGAAGAGGAAGAAATTGCAGGAGACTCAGATGAGCAGACTGAGACAGACACAGAGACAGAAAAGGAAGAACAGGAAAGATGCCGCACTCTGTGGTTCTGCAGAAGGACAATGCACACCAGCAAATTCACTTCTGAATGGTTGAAGAAAAACAAAATGAAGACTTTGGAGTGGCCTAGCCAAAGTCCTGACCTGAATCCTATTGAGATGCCCACAGCATGACCTTAAAAAGGCGGTCCATGCTCGAAAACCCTCCAATGTGGCTGAATTACAACAATTCTGCCAAGATGAGTGGGACAAAATTCCTGCACAGCGCCGTAACAGACTCATTGCAAGTTATGGAAAATGCTTGATTTCAGTTGTTTTGTTTTTGTTACATAAATGTTGGATTAATATCCCTTTACAGCCATATTCTGTACAGTTTTGTTGTTTGAGTTTGGCTGTCGTTTCGAACTAAAATCGTCCTGTGGTCCACTACAGTGGACATGCTGTAAAATTAAAAATAAAAACAAAACGTAAAAACTCTAAATTGTAGAATTCTTTTTTAACCCAAAGGATGTAGGAAATCACAAAAAAACAACAAAAAAGAGACACTTTTTTTCTTTGGGTCTCTGGAGGATATATCGAAATAGATCTGTGCATTCATTGAATCCTGTTAAAGCAGCCACTGTCATATGTTACTGTCTATTGTTTTAAAAAGTAGCCTGCTTATATAAAAAAAATAAAAATAAAGTGAATTCTGCACGAATTAAATATAATATAAAATCTAATTCACTAGTTCACTTTTGCATATAATAAACAGCGTAAAAGTTAAGCGTGTTTGGCATGCTGTCCGGGAGAGGGCTCCGAGCTCAGCCTTTGGCCCAAACCCAATAGTGCTCCCCCCCTAGCTGGAGGTGAAGAGAAAATAAAAAGGGGGGTGGGAGGGATGCTGGAATCAGAGATAGCTGAAGGTAGGACTGCTTGGTTATTTAAAGGGACTGTAGTAATGGGATAGGGAGAGTGATTGGATAGGGAGTGATTGCTGATGATGAATTGGCCGTGTTAATTATCTGCGCGAGCTCCTCCTGAAATTTGTTAATGAAACATCACTTAAATTGAACCATAATTTTAAGATGGCAGTACTGACATACAGAGATTACAAATATAAACAAAAAGCATAGAAACTGCTATTTTACATATTGTTAAAATGTAAAGATTTATTTTCTTAACATTAATGAACTATAAAATAACTTTAATGATCAATATATAATTCATATTAATATTTTTATTAATTTACAAAGTATGGTTTTGTACTTTTTTAAAAACTAGTAGAGCACTATTTTAGTTTCCTTTCAGTATCCATTTTCAAAAACTATCGGTTAATTAATCGGTATCGGCCAGTGTGGTCCAACCTAGCTATCGGTATCGGTAAAAACCAATATCGGTCGACCTCTAGTTTTTTTAACCCTCTGTGTCGTAAAAGTAACAACATATTTTATTCATAATTTTTGTTTTATGCACTTAATAGTATTGAACGCAAAAATCGAAAATCGCATCGCAATCGCAATATTTGCGATATAATAAACTGCATCTTGTGTTATCTTTGATTAATATTTAAATTTGTTTGATGACCTGAAATATTGAAGTGACAAACTTTAAAAAATTTTAATAATCAGGAAGGGGGCCAACACTTTTTCACACCACTGTAAAACAGACAAGAGTCCAACACAATCATAAAAACTCTCATACTTTGTTAAAAGTCAATGAGTAAAAATGAGTTTTAAGACTAGGTCCCCCGGTTTGTAACCTCATGTGAGGAAGAAACAAAAGTAAATGCTCAGTGGATCTAAATGTTCTTGTTGGAGTGTATAGCTGTATTAAGTCAGAATATTCTAGTCCATTTAGTGATTTAAACACTAAAACCAAAATCGATTAAAATCCATTATAACATGAACAGGAAGCCAATGGAGAGGTGCCAGAAATGGTGTAATATGTTCTCATTTGTGTTCCTGTCAACATACCAGCAGCAGCATTCTGTACCAACTGCAAATGTATGAGAGAAGCCTGGTTAATACCTAAACATATGTATAACTTTTTCTAAGTTACTAAAAGATAGAAAAGACTTCACTTTTGATAATTGCCTCAACTGAAAACAACTAGCTTTAATTACTGAATTAACCCATTTACCCAGTTTTCACTCCATAATAACACCCACATTTTTAACATTGGGCTTCACATATAATCTTAAAACACCAAGATCCAACTCAGAAGAGTCACGAGCACCTCTAGATCCAAATACCACAACTTTTCTTTTCTTCATTAAACTTTAAAAAAGATTTAGAGTCAACCAGGCTTAAATTTCTTGAAAACAGTCCAACAATGGTCCTTTCGACTTTGCATCTTTCCTTTTCAAAGGCAGATAAAGCTGAGAATCATCTACATAAAAATGAAACGAGATGCCAGACTTCCTACAGGAAGCAAATATAGAGAACAGCACAGGCCCAAGAATGGAATCTTGAGGAACTCCACACAAGAATGACGCTGAAGAGGACACCATTACTACACAGTACCCTTTAATACCAATGCAATTTTCTAATTGAGAAACCAAGATATTGTGGTCTACAGTGCCAAATGCTGCTTTAAGATCTAAAAGCAAGAGGAAAGCATAATTACCAAAGTCAGTAGCTAATAACAGGTCATTAAAAACTTTTACAAGGATTTAAAACCTGACTGGAGCACTTCCTGAAATCCATATAAATATAGAAAAGACAGCAGTTGTATTAAAACTATTTTAACACTTTGGGAAAAAATGGCAGTTTTGATACAGGTCCAAATTTGCCTTTTTAATCAATGGTTCCACTATTGCATGTTTCAAATTCTGTGGTGCAACACCTGAGGTGAGACTGCTATTTATAATTCTCTAAATATTTAGTGTGAAATAAAAGTGTGAAGGGACAATGTCTATACAGTAAGAAGATGGTTTCATCTTACCAATAATATCTCCTAAAAAATAAAGAGACACAGGCTCAATCTGGTTAAAACTTTTTAACCAGATTGAGCCTGTGGTTTTATAACAGCTGTATCTTCTATCTCTAGTTTTTAAAACACTAAATTTAAATAGAAATAATAGAAACCAGCCTACATTTTAACTGGGAAGAGGACCAGACATTTACTCATTTGAGCTAAGATAATAATGCACTTACATTACGGTTAATAATAATACATGTCACAGTTAATGTCCAACAACACATATTTTAGCTAAATGTATGTTTTCCTCAGAATAACTGAGGAAAACAACATCTCAAATGTATTTAACAGTTCAAATGTATTTGCCATGGTGGATCAATCTGATCTATAATCGACATTAAGAACTGCTTTAAGAATAAGCGTGCACATCAAATTATCTTGACTCACTGAACCTGGGTCAAATGAGTGAGATTGTATAAATGAAATGGTCATTTATGGTACCACTTTAACCCCAATAGATTTGTTTGATTATTTCAGGTCACGTTTTGGACTTTAATTCCAGCTTTTCTGAGCATCTTTTTTGAAACAGCCCCCAGAGCTTGACATTAAGACTTGATATGCGCTTGTCCTTTAGACAGCTAAATCAATCATCCATTTGAAGAAAAAAGTAAAAAGTTATATGTAATAATAAATAAAAAAATAATTTGTTGTTCAAGTTATTTATTTACAAGCAATATTCTCATTACAATTTCATCAGCTTTAACATAAATAAGCATGCGGTATCTGTGGTATTTATCACATTAAATTGATGGATGTAATTTTGTATCCGGATTAATTTAGATGTAGCTTTAGTGTCCACTGGCTGTTTTATTTGCTTATCAAACACTTTAAATGACTAAATGTAGTCAGCATGCAGTAGCTAAATGTGATCACTTACATTTCAAGGTTTGTGCAAATGACTTTCACATTAATAATTTTCTTAGATACTTTTGCATAATTCGCCTAAGTGCTAGAAATCAATGGTTTTAATATTAGAAGCAGATATTGGGTTTAATGTTACTGAAAAATATATAATTTTTTAGGCTAATTCCATATTATTGTTACAACTTAAATGCATGATCTCATAATGCATTGAAAACAAATGCTCAGTGTGAACGCAGGATATTGAAGGAAGCGTTAGTATTTGTCATGTGATCTCAACACTTCTGTCAAATGTCTTAACATTTCTACACTCGTGTGACATTTCTGTAGTGAATTCAGCTTTGAGAATGAAAACCAACCTGTTTGTTCCTCAGTATCTTCATGTTTGACTCCAAATGTTTCTTCAATCTCCATGTATTCATTCTCCTCTTTAATAAACGCCATCTTTCTTTGTTCCTCAGTATCTTCATGTTTCAATGTTTCTTCAATCTTCATGTCTTCAGTCTCCTCTTTAATAAATGCCATCTTTATAATAGTGTGTCACGTGGATCTCTGTTGATTCTCCAGGAGTTTTTCCTGTGTTTGTACACTTTGTCCTGTTTAAGATGAGAATAATAAAAATAAAAAAATCAATGAAAACTAAATCTCTGGGAGCGTCTCAATCAGCTCCTAGTTCAGTAGTGCATTAGTAAGACAGTCAGAGTTAATAGACTTCTTTATAAAATGTATAAAATATACAAATTACCAAGAAGGTTCATATTTAGGTAGGTTATTTTTGATTTGTATGTCATATCTAATATATTACACTCTCCTGAAATCATTCTCGGTTGTGATTCACTCGAGTCGTTTGTGTTTGTTGTGGTTTGTAGTCCGCGTGCCGCTGAATCGAATCACTGAATCATTTCACAAATGATTTGATTCAAATGATTCGGATTCTGAGTCTCTCAATTCTTATCATCACTCGATTGATTCACGATATAGAGAGAAAAATGAGATGCACATTCTCTGTTACTAACGTCTTAAGTAACAGTAAATAAAGCATTACAACGTTAGATTTAATAGTTATGATTTATTTTACATAGCTTGTAAAAACGCTTTAATTGATGCAACAATATCCATTGGTTTAAAAACTTTAAAACCACAAACCTTTCTGTAGGTGAATCACAACAGATGAGGAGCGCGCAGCTTTATGACGTCACGTCACCAGAGCAAAATAAAAGTCCCATTGGTGCACTTCTTCTTCTTCTTCTTGTTTAAAGGCGACCAACTCCTTAGGAGCATTGTCGCCACCTATCATTGGTGCACTGCTCTCTAAAATCACAAATATATCATAATAATGTTGTATATAGAATAGAATTTCGTACTCATATGATGATGCTTTTCTAAAGTTATTAACTTCGTGAATGTATTATTCTCTTTTTTAATGTACATTTATAACACTTTGTTTTATGTTGATGTACCATTAAGTTCACATAAAACTAGTTAATGCTGCTGTGTAACTGTTACAAAGGTTTTAGTGGTAATGTTATTGTAAGCTTTTATGTAAGCAATTTTGTTTTAAATAAATTTTTTTGTAATGTAAAGGAATATGGTGCATTGATTATTACCTTTTCATTTTCGTTAATTGGCAAAAAAAATAGGCCAACACATTCAGTTCCCTCCATATTTTCTTTTATTAACAGTGAAACGTTTGGGTAATAAATACAAGACACAATAAACTGTTTATTAGAAACTTTAACTAGAAGTACATCTAGGAAAATGAAGATCAGGAGACTTGTTTGTCAGGAGACTGGATGTTTATTAAATCTTGATAATCTACATTATTTGGATTTTCATGATTTACAAGATACAAGTTGTGTAAAATCATTAGAGTCAGGAGTTAAGGGTCAGCAAAGCAGACTCAGTGCTATGAATGGACTTAAAATCAGAAAAAATGCCATGTTGTATTAGTTTTATGATTTTAGTGAATAGTGAAGTTAAATGTTTAAAGAACAAAATACGAGACTTGTTTGAGCTGGTCCTGTGTGTCGCTGTGATCATCCAGACTGACTAAAACACTCAACCACTGGAGTTTATTCAGATTTCAGGAGGCCGTTCTTACAGATGAAGACAAAGCTCTCAGATCACGAGCTTAAACACAGTATTCAAAGGATGTGATCAGTTCTATACTAAACTCTAACTATAGCTCTCATGATCACAGAGATCAGGGAAAGACATTCACACACAACTCAAGTGTTCATTAGCATTAACAAGCACAACAATTAAAGAGGCAGGAACATCGAGAGCATCACAGATTTGTTTTCACACACACCTGAAGCAAAAGAGATTCATTTACAAATGAACATTTACCCTTTTGCTGAATTTCGTAGGCAATAATTTCATTTCAACCAATATAATTGTGTCTTTAACAGTAATGACTGTCACACCTATGGACTGTCTTTGTGTTTGTTTCCATGTTCTCCTTGTCCTTGTTTTCCCTGATGTTTTCTAATGCCTATATTTGGTTTTCCTGTTCCTGTTTCCATTGATTTCAGGAGTGTCTTGTCTTTCATTCATTTAGTTGAGTATTTAATAATGTTCTGTTTGTGGTTTTCTTCTCTGATGTCTTACGTCCTTCAAGTGAATGTCTTCCTGTTTTACTCCTGAGTTGTGTTTTAGTTTGTCAGTTAAAGACTGTTTTAAGTTCACTCCTGCGTTTCCTCATCTCCTCGTTTCCCGCTCCGTAGATTTGTGAAATATGACAATGATAATGAAATGATAATAAATAATAAATATCCAATCATAAATTTGCCTTAACAAATTGCTTAATGTACCTGTGTTAAAAGTAAATATTTCTTATTTGAAAGTACAAATATTGATTATATAAACCTAATTCTTCAAGTTTCTTTATAAAGGCAAATGAATGTCTTTATTTATACCTAAACTTAGTCAACTGTGAGTATACATAGTACTTCATTACTATTCATGAAAAATATGAATGGAAGTTATTTAGATTTGAGCATGTTTATTAAATCTTGATATTCTACATTATTTGGATTTTCATGATTTACAAGTTGTGAGAGTCAGGAGTGAAGAGTCAGCAAAGCAGACTCGGTGCTATGAATGGACTTAAAACCTGACTGAAATTTTCCAGAAATACTTAGAAAATACCAAACACAAACGGTTCTAGTACCTTAGGTTAAAGAAACCACAGAATTTGGCTGATAGTTATTTAAAACAGATGTGTCTAAAGAATAATGACTGCAAAATACATTCAGGAAAGAGCATTAGAAACTCAGCAGAAAGATAAATGGCATTTGAATTTTAAAATAAATATATATTGCTTTAGGAGTGTGTGAATATGAATGTGAAATCATGCTAAGTGTCATCTTTTGTCTTTATTGGCTGTTGATGTTTCTGCCTCATTTCTTTAATTGGTGTCTTTGTTTCTGATCAATATCTGAGTTAAATATGAATGCAGAGGCTGAAGGTGAGTCTTTCCCTGATCTCTGTGATAATGAGTCTATAGTTCTGCTGATTGGATTAGAGTCACAGAAAATCTGGGCACATTCCTGTAACTGCTCACATCCTTTGCATATTTTATCTTCTAATGAAGATCCTGAAATCTGTCTAAAACTCCAGTGATTGAGTGCTTTAGTCAGTCTGGATGACCGCAGCGCTACACAGTAACATCTCAATCAAGATCTGATGAAGATTCACTCAGTCTCCTGATCTTCTCTTCTGAGTTTACTACAGGTCTAACTGGATATTGCGGGTATTTTGGTTTCAAAACTTGTAACTTCACAAAAATCATAACTCTTATGCAGTGGTGGACAGTAACGAAGTAGTTGTAATTCGTTACTGTACTTAAGTACATTTTTCAAGTATCTGTACTTTACTGGAGTAGTTTTATTTTGAGTAACTTTTACTTTTACTTCACTACATTCCAAAGCATAATATCGCACTTTTTACTCCACTACATTTAATAAAACATGTCGTTACTCCTTATAATATATTACGTGCTCCGAGACGCAGAAGCAGTGTCTGATTAATGAACAAACTGATTCTTTTCAATCGGTTCGCAAATCGCCACAAGCGATTCATTCACGAATTGGACTGATCCAATTGCAGCTGTTCAAACTCACTGATTCAAATGAGCCGTTTAGAGCGAGTCTCCAGTCATCTGAATTCACAAATAAGAACCGGGAGATTGTGAGCGCGCGCGACTGATGCTGCGAAAAGTAAGATATAATGTCGAGTTTTAGGATTAATTATTGCAACTGTCAGTTGTTTGCGAACTAAATCTGCTGTAAAGGGTGATGTATTTAAGCCCGCTGAAATGATTAAAGGTCCCATATCGTACACATTTCTGGAGGTTTATTTTATTTGTTGATGTCCTTAAGAATATATATTTGCGGTATAAGTGCCAAAATCTATCTCAATATATTTTTACAGCTCCTTTTTTAGGAGCTCTGTCAAAAACAGGTCGATTTTGGCCCATCTAATTAATATTCATGAGCATCTCTTCTGATTGGCCTGTTGTTTTCTGAGTGACGCACAACCAGGCCAATCACAGGTAACTACGGTCATGTATGCTGTAAGCGTAAGCGAGCTCAGAGCAATAGAGAGAGCTGATACTCAACAGGATATTTTAGAATGATCATTAATGTTTTTTCTTTTACAAACACCGAATGCAGTAGGCTACATAACTGTTGCTTTAGTAAAGCCCCTTTCACAATGCGCGCTGATTCTGGAAAATTACGGGAACTGTGTGAACCAAAGCCAGAACCTAAAGGCAGTGTTGTAGTAATGATGCACGTTATCAAGCGACTCTTCACAACGAAAAATAACGTTACGTGCAAAGTGGAATGAAGCAGCGATCATCGGGCAGAGTCAGCTCCTCACTATCAGCGCTGAAGCACAGTTTGTTCAGGTTAGTTTCAGTTTAGTGAAACGTACGCGTCGCATTACATCTCACATCCAAACGTCACATGTCTTTATGGTTTGTGTGTAAAGCAAGCACAGATTCCGGAAAACAACTGTGAATGAACCAAATTAAACAATTCCGGAACAAATCGTGGGACACATTATCCGTGTATTTACCGGAATCGCTGTGTGAAAGAGGCTGAAGTTGACGTGCCGCTGGTCTCTTATATTCACGTTGTTCTGAAGCCTGTACAATGATCGTAGCTTGACATCTATCGACTGAACAGGGTTTTCTCCACTTGTTTTCCTGTTGTTGTTGCTCAATAATGGAATGGATGCGTTGTTGTCTGGGGGTTTGACAAAAGGAGGGTGGGACGTTGGTTTGTGACTGAAGGCGGTGACTTGAGTCGATCGGACGTCACATCGTTACGGAAGTCACAGCTGCTCGTGAAAATGAACAGCTACTTTAAGCAGGCTGTGTGCAGTTTACTGTGGATTGACTGTTTTGAAACTCATATGGTAGTTAGATAGCCCCTAGACCTTAGTTATCATGAAAAAAGCCAGGAAATTTTGATTTTGACGATATGGGACCTTTAAATGCAGACACATCATCAACATCGTCTCTTTTTAGGTAAAAAAACGAAACATTAAAATAACACAGATTAAATCAAATAACTCATAACGTTACACGTTCATATTCCTCGCTGCTGTAACCTCAACAGTTTTATTAAAATGCTACGCATTTAGCCCTATGTGACGTCTGTTTTTATATTGTTTATTAACGGTATACTTTTTATATTGTTTGAATCAACTAGCCTAATATACAGAAATAAATGTTTATTCATAACCATACTGAAAATAAGTAAATATTGTTAGCTGATGCTAACTGTCTAGCTAACAAGCTTGCTGGTGCTAAGTTGAGGTAATTTTCAGATATGAAGTCCAAATATTTATAATCAACCATCTAGACAGATTACATCTGAGGGAAAAGAAAATATGTGATGTTCAGATGGTAACTACAGAAATTATCAAAGTGGGAAGTGATGCCCTCTGGGGACATTTGGCCAGGGGTGTTTTTACACCACAGACAATGTTTGAGAAAAAAGAAAAATATTATGAAAATATAATTAAATTTTTCTTCCTAACTTCAGGCCTTATTCTCATATCATTTATAACTGTGCCGTTCCGCAAAATAACAAGCTTTAAAACACTTTTCTTACTGGTGAAAATGAGATGGTTAAATCAGTTTTCTCTCAGGTAACGTTACAATGCAATGTAAGCTTCACAGTGAACATTGTCAACGTAGACCATATCAACAACAAAAATCTATCTTGACTCCATATAGGCTAGTGGTTATTTTGGGAAAAACCAAGGCTTATAGTAGGATTATAAAAAATATATATGCTAATATAAATTTATAGCCTTTATAAAATTGCAAAATATGTCAGTACTTTTTTACTTAAGTACACAAAAAATGTAGTACTTTTGTACTTTCACTCAAGTAAAATGGAAAAAGGAGTACTTTTACTTTTACTGGAGTAATATTCTATTATACGTATCTGTACTTTTACTCAAGTACTTGATTTGTGTACTTCGTCCACCACTGCTCTTATGTAACATGAATGCACTTCTACCCACATAGCAATTGACGTCTGGCCCAGCTCTGGGCCAAGCAAGCAGTTACACTCGGCCCGAATGCCGCAAAGAATTACGGCCCGTGTGCGGCCCAAATCTGGACTACAGACATGAGGCACACGTGAGCCATAACTGGCCCAAATCTCAGCCAAATAGTAACTTATAACCAGCTCTAAACTGAGCCAGAACATGTTTTAATAGTGCTACCCAATCTCAGCCTTTAGTCAACCACATAGAGACCACAGTGATAGCAGTTAACCATTGAATCAATGTCCAAAATGGTTGATTTATGAATCTTTTGTATCCGCTATTTATGTTGAAAATTTATCAAACCACCATTGTTGTGATCAGTATTTGCTGTAGTTAGACTCTTGACTCTAATGTTAGAATTTCATTGTCTTTTGTAACAATGTGCTAAAATACATTGGTTAAGACAATGAAAGCTAAAATCTGCTGGGAGCAGATGATGATAGTAATTGCAATCTTGGTGAGCTTGCTTAAATATTTGTTCACAAGTGTGTTTGAATTTATATGTCGTTGTTTTTTTTTTGAGACAAATTTTAGCAGGGGTCCAGATATCGTACTTCTATAAATTAACCAGGAAAAAACACATCAAGAATCAGCGTATGCAACTCAACAATGGTGACATTCGGCAAAACAAATTTTTATGCAGAAATGCATGCTGGGTATTAACATAGTACAAAACTCATTCATGATTCCCAGCATGCATTGCAGTTGATCTGTTTATCTGAATTAGCTTGATGATTGTCACCATTGATGTGGTTTGCATGACAAGTGTTGATGTCTAAATCTTACTTAACATTACCACAGAATTTTTGCATTTGTGATAAAGAACACTTACATCAGTAATGAAAGACCATCAATTTTATTCAGTATTATTTATCAGCTTTAGTTTCTTTAGCTTAATTGACACCATCACAAATAGTAATCTGCTCCAACTGCATTTTTTTAAACTTTTTTTTTGGCCTCAGTGTTTATACTGAAACACTATTGTAGATCCAAAAGACAGTTAACTTAACAAAAAGTAAGAGTCAAGAGCCCAACTAAAGCTATTACTGATCACAATAATGGTGATTTGTTGAAATTTTAACATTCTTTTTAGCATTAATAGCGGGTGATATTAATTCAATGTCATTAACATTGACAAATCAACCATTTCTGACATTGATTCAATGGTTGCTTGATATCAGGGTGGTCTCTATCTGGTTGACTGAAGGCTGAGATTGGGTAGCCCTATTAAAACACGTTCTGGCCCTGTTCAGGGCTGGTTATAAGTTACCATTTGGCTGAGATTTGGGCCAGTTATGGCTCATGTGTGGCTCATGGCTGTATTGCAGATTTGGGCCGCACAAGGGCCGTAATTCTTTGTGGCATTTGGGCCGAGTGTAACTGCTTTGCTTGGCCCAGAGCTGGGCCAGATGTCAATTGCTATGTGGGTAGTAATCCATCTGCAAACACAAAACTTGATTACTACATTCACACGCAAAACTACAGGCAAATGGTGTTTTATATGTGAGATTATAGGTTAATCATGGAAACAAAACATGATTACTACACTTTCACTATAGTAAAAGCATGGTAAATTACTTGATTATTTATAGTAAGACTGTGTTTACATTTAAAGAACGAGTAAACTGAGTTTAATAAGTACGATTACAGGCACAATTATGTTTAATATGTGAGATTTTAGTCAAGTCATGAAAAGAAAACATGATTACTACACTTTCACTATAGTAAAGCCATGGTAAATGACGACAAACACAAGCACAACGTTTTTTGTTGTTGCTGTTCATTCAGATTTTCATTTATAGTAAGACTGTGTTCATACAGTTGTAATCGATCAGCCAAAAACACAACATGGTTAACTTACTACGCTTTCACTATAGTAAAAACAAGGTAAATTGTCATAAGGGATGACTGCACTTACAGCTGAAACGCGTTTTTTCCCCCATTTAAATCGAACTTAAGAACGTGTAAATAGACTTAAGAAAGTTAGATTTCATTTAAACTGTTTCATTATGGGAAATTCGCAAGTCAAAAGTTTGTGAACGCCAAACACGGATGAACGACGGACGAAAACCTAACGAGTTACCAATTGAGCACATTGTAAACAGAGAGGAGGAAAGTAGAAAACATGTATTACTTACTTTGAAAAGTTATCCTATATTCCGTTCGTCTGATTTTTGAACCTGACTTAGAATGAAACTGAGCACGATGAGTGGCTCTCAACAATGGAGCTCGAGCGATGCGATTGGTGCCTCGTCCATTCTCACAATGGACGGCGAGCGACGCGATTGGCTCTCATCCATTCTCACAATGGACGGCGAGCGACGCGATTGGCTCTCATCCATTCTCACAATGGACGGCGAGATCGGCGATTGGACGAGGAGACGGCCGCGGAAACAGACGATCCTGCTCCAGGTAGCGCCACAGAGACAGCCGCTGTGTGTCTGCTGCCGCCGGATCACGGTTGTAAAAGCAAGGGTTACGGTTAGGGATTAGAATCGCACGTACTAACAGGCTGTTTTGAAAGATGTTTCCGGAGCTCGCAAAATCCACTTAGCCTGTGCGGCGAATGGGCACGCTGGAGCCCGCCACCCTGTTGGGAAGAAAGAGAGCCAACAGAGGCGCCCAACGTGGGGCTCGAACCCACGACCCTGAGATTAAGAGTCTCATGCTCTACCGACTGAGCTAGCCGGGCTGGTTGAGGTTTCCTTCACCGGGTCGGAGGCAGTTTTCATCGGCTCCCAAATGACACAGGCGAAACGGAGGCTCTCGCGTTGTGCCGAGACTGTCGAGCCGTCCCGTGGGTAGGGCTTAGAGCAGGCTTAGAGTTTTCTTCTGTCAGTTTTGACCCAATCTGTTTTTGGGAAGCGCAGTTTGACCCAGCAGTGCAGGCCAACAACATGTTCTGTCTTGCCGCGTGAAGGCGGTTCAATGCTTTGGACAGCGTATGGTTGAGATGTGATTTTCCACCAATTTGGGGCACCTTTCTTATGGAAATCAAGGATAAATCTATATAAGGATAAGGATAAATCTTCTATTTTTCGGTGGTCTTTTGAGAACACTAGATTTATATGTCAATTCCAACATAACACCGACTGTTACGCAACAGTCCCGGGATCGTTAATAGTTACGCCTCCAACATTTGCATCGCCCAATCATCGGTAACGTCAGTACATCAGTAAAACAAGGCAAGCCACTGAAGGGACACGGTTAGCTTAATGCTAGCACTAGCCTGTTACATTGCAGTACAAAAGATATCACTTACCACATAAACAGAGAGATGACTGTGCTGATGATGGTGAATGATGGAGAAATAACTGCGCTGATGATGGCGAATGATTTACAGATCCAGAGTATCACCGAGAAGCAGCTGAACTTGTGTGGTAAGAAGAGCTCCCTCTGCATTATAACTTTACACAGAGCACATGGATCACAGTAATGAGACTAAAATGTCTGCGATTCAAAACGGCAGATTCAAGTCAAGTCAAGTCAAGTCACCTTTATTTATATAGCGCCTTTTACAATACAGATTGTGTCAAAGCAACTGCACAGTATTTAAACAGCACAATAGTGTGTAAGTAACGCATTATTGTAACAATCAATTTTCAGTTAAAGGCAGTTCATCAAGATTCAACAAACCACATATTAAAAGCGGCTAGAGCTCCTAATTAAATATATATTTTTTATCAATGTGCCAGCTATAGAGATGAGCAGCTCTGTGAAACAGCCAATCGGAGCAGAGCTCATTAATATTCATGAAGCTTCCAAAAAAGGCAATAACAGAGCATTTCATTCTAGGAACAAATCCTAGGGTTGTAAATGGTCCTGTAAAACCGTTTCTGGAGATTGTTTGCCCTTTCCTATGCCATTTACCTTCTATGTAGACATCAAAGAACAAATTAAAATATTCTCTCAATGCATTTTATGGCAACTTTAAGTTGATAGAACCAGCTGACATCTTATCCTGACATTCTGAATCTCAAGGATGGTGACACCCACCAACAAAAATGTAAAAAAGAACAACAAAAAAAAGATAAAGTAGTTTCATCAGATATACACCAATTATGAGCCAAACAGTCAATCGCAGCTACACACAAGATTGTTAATCTGATATTTACAATTTTCAAAGACCACTCTGATCATACTCTCTTCTTCTATGCTGCATAAATGCCACACAGAACGTTCATCAATGGTGTGGAGCATAGGGAATAAACCATTACTCCACACCCGATTCACGCTCAGAAAAGAATATCAAAGCTCATCATCGTAGTTTGGGAGACACTACACTTTTGAAACACACTTCTTAGTTAAAAACTATAGAAATGATCCCTGAAAACATAGTCTTGACCTCCATTTTGCAAAACCAGCTTAGGCGACTTCTGACACTTTGAGTCTCAGAGATGGTGACAACCTAACAACAGAGATGAGAAAAGTTACATCTGAAACATCATTAGAGTCCTAAAAAATTTTTTGTAATTTTAGTCGGATGCAGTTTTCATCGGCCCCCAAATTACACAGGCGAAACTGAGGTTCTCGCGTTGTGCGAGACTGTCAACCCGTCCCGTGGGTAGGGCTTAAAGCAGGCTTAGAGATTTCTTCTGTCAGTTTTGACCCAATCTGTTTTTGGGAAGCGCAGTTTGACCCAGCAGTGCGGGCCAACAACATGTTCTGTTTTGCCGCGTGAAGGCGGTTCAATGCTTTGGACAGCGTATGGTTGAGTTGTGATTTTCCACCAATTTGGGGCACCTTTCTTATGGAAATCAAGGATGATTTCATGGGAAATGGCAAACTGGTGTAGCGTTTGGCTAATAAGCTAAAGCTACAAAGGATGTACCGGTGCCCCGTCGTCCGAGCAGAATCCACATTCGGCCGTAATCGGAGGTTACTACTAACGTTCGATTGTGTGTCATATTGAGTTTGGCGCAGGCCCCTTAGTGGAAAACAGGCCCTCGGCGGCTGAAACAAAAGACGAAGAATGCATCCACATGCACATGAATCAGGAGTGTTAAATAAAGAAACCCCGCAAGATGACGAGGTGGTCCAGTGGTTAAGGCGGTGGAAGGCTAATACATTGTGTTCGACACGCATTGGAAGCTTTAGCGCCACTGAGAGCCCACCGGACCAGACAGGACCAACCTGTTTACGATGGGTAACGGTGATTTGTAATTGCGCTGCAGTTTAACGATACCTGTCTTGAGAACATATTGACAAAACAACAAGCCTTCTGGCTCTGGCGCTCTATCATCAGTAGACAGCTTTTTGGCGAGGAAAAAAAACCCTAAACGAAACAAGGCTATATTTCTCAACAAAACTCTAAGCCTCCAGAGAGGCTAGCAAAAATTGCCAAAGCTAACTGTATTTCAAGTCATCCTGGCGGGGTATTGGGTAAAGTTTTCAACCAGCAATGATCGCGCCTCGGATAAACCTCATAGGCTACAATATTGCCTCTGCGAAAGAATGCCAGCGACGGTCGTGACCTTTTCGTGCACCTACGTGGATGTGAACCGACAAGGTGGCAGCAAGCTTTAAACATGAGGCACAAACAGTCTCCTGGCACGGGTTGCTGCACCGTGTTTCCACGGAACAGATTAGAGGTGTGTAAAAGACGGCTCATTCACTATTCCCTCTGTGCTCAAAACAGCCTGCTGAAAGCACGGCAGCAGCAGCTGAAAAGGTCCGCAGCATGGCCTGTCTCGGTCAGCAAGGGGACGGGGTGGCCGAGTGGTTAAAGCGATGGACTGCTAATCCATTGTGCTCTGTGCAATGGTTGGAATCCCATTCTTGTCGTTCGGTTCCTTTAGCACCGGACCTTAATCCAGGTCCTGGGGACCCCATGCTAAACTTTTTGTGTGTCCTCCTTATCTAACACACTCAGTTCAGTTTTTAGAGTTCTCTACTAATGAACTGATGATCTGAATCAGGAGTGCTAAATAGAAAATGCCACGTAAAATGACGAGGTGGCCGAGTGGTTAAAGCGATGGACTGCTAATCCATTGTGCTCTGCACGCGTGGGTTCGAATCCCATCCTCGTCGTTTGGCTCCTTTAGCAGTAGTCCTGGGGACCCCGCTCTGCACTTTTTGAGTGTCCTCCTTATCTGACACACTCAGTTCAGTTCACTGAGTGCTCTACTAATGAGCTGATGGTCTGAATCGGGAGTGTTAAATAAAAGGACCACGGAAAGTGACGAGGTGGTCGAGTGGTTAAGGCGATGCAAGGCTAATCCGTTGTGCTCGGCACACCTTGGTTTGTGTGGGTTTGAATCCCATCCTCTTCATTTGATGATTTAGCACCACTGAGAGCCCACCAGAACAGACAGGCCCAACCTGTTTACGATGGGTAGCGGTGAGCTGTAATTGTGCTGTAGTTTAACGATACCTGCAGCGAAGTCTTGAGAACATATTGACAAAACAACAAATCTTCTGGCTCCGGCACGCTATGATCTGTAGACACCTCTTTGACGAGGACCAACAGCCAGCCACTCCAACAAAACGAAGCAAAACTATCTTTTTCAAGAAGCGTCCAGAGAGACCGGCAAAAACTGTCGAAGCCGACTGTATTTCAAATCATCCCGATGGGATATCGGGGGAAAGATTTCAACCAGCAATGATCACACCTCAGATAAACCACACTAGCTACAACATTGCCTCTGCGATAGAATACCGGTGACGGTCGTGACCTTTTCGTGCACCTACGTGGATGTGAACCGACAAGGTGGTAGCAAGCTGGATGAGCCCCAGAGACAGATCATCAGTGAAGACCTCTTCACCTGGACGGCCATCGACGCAAGACTGTGAAAACCAGATCCTCTCCAATCTGACACTGTGGCAACATGGAACTTTTGCATCTACATTAATATTAGTCTGTTTCTTCTTATTCTGAGGTCACCGTAGCCGCCAGATCCATTCTGTATTCCGATCAGATGGTCACTGCAGTCCCCCGGATCCAGTCCGTACCAAGAGCAGATGGTGGATCAGCACCTTCAGCCGAATGTCAGCGGATACCATGTCAACTAGATGAGCCCCAGGGACAGATCATCAGTAAAGAATGAATCCACATGCCACAGCAAACTACTCGAGCTGGTGAAAATGTTCACCAAACACCCGCCGCTGACTTCTTTTAAAACAAGCCAGCTTATTGAAGGTGCACAGGATAAACGCCCTGAGAAAGCTGTGCCTCGCAACCCTAAGAACGGCATAGGCGTTAGTGGACACCTGACGCGCGTGCAAAACACCGGCATTTCACACGTCCCTGGGTGGGCTCGAACCACCAACCTTTCGGTTAACAGCCGAACGCGCTAACCGATTGCGCCACAGAGACAGCCGCTGTGTGTCTGCTGCCGCCGGATCACGGTTGTAAAAGCAAGGGTTACGGTTAGGGATTAGAATCGCACGTACTAACAGGCTGTTTTGAAAGATGTTTCCGGAGCTCGCAAAATCCACTTAGCCTGTGCGGCGAATGGGCACGCTGGAGCCCGCCACCCTGTTGGGAATAAAGAGAGCCAACAGAGGCGCCCAACGTGGGGCTCGAACCCACGACCCTGAGATTAAGAGTCTCATGCTCTTCCGACTGAGCTAGCCGGGCTGGTTGTGGTTTCCTTCACCGGGTCGGAGGCAGTTTTCATCGGCTCCCAAATGACACAGGCGAAACGGAGGCTCTCGCGTTGTGCCGAGACTGTCGAGCCGTCCCGTGGGTAGGGCTTAGAGCAGGCTTAGAGTTTTCTTCTGTCAGTTTTGACCCAATCTGTTTTTGGGAAGCGCAGTTTGACCCAGCAGTGCAGGCCAACAACATGTTCTGTCTTGCCGCGTGAAGGCGGTTCAATGCTTTGGACAGCGTATGGTTGAGATGTGATTTTCCACCAATTTGGGGCACCTTTCTTATGGAAATCAAGGATAAATCTATATAAGGATAAGGATAAATCTTCTATTTTTCGGTGGTCTTTTGAGAACACTAGATTTATATGTCAATTCCAACATAACACCGACTGTTACGCAACAGTCCCGGGATCGTTAATAGTTACGCCTCCAACATTTGCATCGCCCAATCATCGGTAACGTCAGTACATCAGTAAAACAAGGCAAGCCACTGAAGGGACACGGTTAGCTTAATGCTAGCACTAGCCTGTTACATTGCAGTACAAAAGATATCACTTACCACATAAACAGAGAGATGACTGTGCTGATGATGGTGAATGATGGAGAAATAACTGCGCTGATGATGGCGAATGATTTACAGATCCAGAGTATCACCGAGAAGCAGCTGAACTTGTGTGGTAAGAAGAGCTCCCTCTGCATTATAACTTTACACAGAGCACATGGATCACAGTAATGAGACTAAAATGTCTGCGATTCAAAACGGCAGATTCAAGTCAAGTCAAGTCAAGTCACCTTTATTTATATAGCGCCTTTTACAATACAGATTGTGTCAAAGCAACTGCACAGTATTTAAACAGCACAATAGTGTGTAAGTAACGCATTATTGTAACAATCAATTTTCAGTTAAAGGCAGTTCATCAAGATTCAACAAACCACATATTAAAAGCGGCTAGAGCTCCTAATTAAATATATATTTTTTATCAATGTGCCAGCTATAGAGATGAGCAGCTCTGTGAAACAGCCAATCGGAGCAGAGCTCATTAATATTCATGAAGCTTCCAAAAAAGGCAATAACAGAGCATTTCATTCTAGGAACAAATCCTAGGGTTGTAAATGGTCCTGTAAAACCGTTTCTGGAGATTGTTTGCCCTTTCCTATGCCATTTACCTTCTATGTAGACATCAAAGAACAAATTAAAATATTCTCTCAATGCATTTTATGGCAACTTTAAGTTGATAGAACCAGCTGACATCTTATCCTGACATTCTGAATCTCAAGGATGGTGACACCCACCAACAAAAATGTAAAAAAGAACAACAAAAAAAAGATAAAAAAAGTAGTTTCATCAGATATACACCAATTATGAGCCAAACAGTCAATCGCAGCTACACGCAAGATTGTTAATCTGATATTTACAATTTTCAAAGACCACTCTGATCATACTCTCTTCTTCTATGCTGCATAAATGCCACACAGAACGTTCATCAATGGTGTGGAGCATAGGGAATAAACCATTACTCCACACCCGATTCACGCTCAGAAAAGAATATCAAAGCTCATCATCGTAGTTTGGGAGACACTACACTTTTGAAACACACTTCTTAGTTAAAAACTATAGAAATGATCCCTGAAAGCATAGTCTTGACCTCCATTTTGCAAAACCAGCTTAGGCGACTTCTGACACTTTGAGTCTCAGAGATGGTGACAACCTAACAACAGAGATGAGAAAAGTTACATCTGAAACATCATTAGAGTCCTAAAATTTTTTTTGTAATTTTAGTCGGATGCAGTTTTCATCGGCCCCCAAATTACACAGGCGAAACTGAGGTTCTCGCGTTGTGCGAGACTGTCAACCCGTCCCGTGGGTAGGGCTTAAAGCAGGCTTAGAGATTTCTTCTGTCAGTTTTGACCCAATCTGTTTTTGGGAAGCGCAGTTTGACCCAGCAGTGCGGGCCAACAACATGTTCTGTTTTGCCGCGTGAAGGCGGTTCAATGCTTTGGACAGCGTATGGTTGAGTTGTGATTTTCCACCAATTTGGGGCACCTTTCTTATGGAAATCAAGGATGATTTCATGGGAAATGGCAAACTGGTGTAGCGTTTGGCTAATAAGCTAAAGCTACAAAGGATGTACCGGTGCCCCGTCGTCCGAGCAGAATCCACATTCGGCCGTAATCGGAGGTTACTACTAACGTTCGATTGTGTGTCATATTGAGTTTGGCGCAGGGCCTCAGTGGAAAACAGGCCCTCGGCGGCTGAAACAAAAGACGAAGAATGCATCCACATGCACATGAATCAGGAGTGTTAAATAAAGAAACCCCGCAAGATGACGAGGTGGTCCAGTGGTTAAGGCGGTGGAAGGCTAATACATTGTGCTCGACACGCATTGGAAGCTTTAGCGCCACTGAGAGCCCACCGGACCAGACAGGACCAACCTGTTTACGATGGGTAACGGTGATCTGTAATTGCGCTGCAGTTTAACGATACCTGTCTTGAGAACATATTGACAAAACAACAAGCCTTCTGGCTCTGGCGCTCTATCATCAGTAGACAGCTTTTTGGCGAGGAAAAAAAACCCTAAACGAAACAAGGCTATATTTCTCAACAAAACTCTAAGCCTCCAGAGAGGCTAGCAAAAATTGCCAAAGCTAACTGTATTTCAAGTCATCCTGGCGGGGTATTGGGTAAAGTTTTCAACCAGCAATGATCGCGCCTCGGATAAACCTCATAGGCTACAATATTGCCTCTGCGAAAGAATGCCAGCGACGGTCGTGACCTTTTCGTGCACCTACGTGGATGTGAACCGACAAGGTGGCAGCAAGCTTTAAACATGACGCACAAACAGTCTCCTGGCACGGGTTGCTGCACCGTGTTTCCACGGAACAGATTAGAGGTGTGTAAAAGACGGCTCATTCACTATTCCCTCTGTGCTCAAAACAGCCTGCTGAAAGCACGGCAGCAGCAGCTGAAAAGGTCCGCAGCATGGCCTGTCTCGGTCAGCAAGGGGACGGGGTGGCCGAGTGGTTAAAGCGATGGACTGCTAATCCATTGTGCTCTGTGCAATGGTTGGAATCCCATTCTTGTCGTTCGGTTCCTTTAGCACCGGACCTTAATCCAGGTCCTGGGGACCCCATGCTAAACTTTTTGTGTGTCCTCCTTATCTAACACACTCAGTTCAGTTTTTAGAGTTCTCTACTAATGAACTGATGATCTGAAACAAGGAGTGCTAAATAGAAAATGCCACGTAAAATGACGAGGTGGCCGAGTGGTTAAGGCGATGGACTGCTAATCCATTGTGCTCTGCACGCGTGGGTTCGAATCCCATCCTCGTCGTTTGGCTCCTTTAGCAGTAATCCTCGGTCCTGGGGACCCCACTCTGCACTTTTTGAGTGTCCTCCTTATCTGACACACTCAGTTCAGTTCACTGAGTGCTCTACTAATGAGCTGATGGTCTGAATCGGGAGTGTTAAATAAAAGGACCACGGAAAGTGACGAGGTGGTCGAGTGGTTAAGGCGATGCAAGGCTAATCCGTTGTGCTCGGCACACCTTGGTTTGTGTGGGTTTGAATCCCATCCTCTTCATTTGATGATTTAGCACCACTGAGAGCCCACCGGAACAGACAGGCCCAACCTGTTTACGATGGGTAGCGGTGAGCTGTAATTGTGCTGTAGTTTAACGATACCTGCAGCGAAGTCTTGAGAACATATTGACAAAACAACAAATCTTCTGGCTCCGGCACGCTATGATCTGTAGACACCTCTTTGACGAGGACCAACAACCAGCCACTCCAACAAAACGAAGCAAAACTATCTTTTTCAAGAAGCGTCCAGAGAGACCGGCAAAAACTGTCGAAGCCGACTGTATTTCAAATCATCCCGATGGGATATCGGGGGAAAGATTTCAACCAGCAATGATCACACCTCAGATAAACCACACTAGCTACAACATTGCCTCTGCGATAGAATACCGGTGACGGTCGTGACCTTTTCGTGCACCTACGTGGATGTGAACCGACAAGGTGGTAGCAAGCTGGATGAGCCCCAGAGACAGATCATCAGTGAAGACCTCTTCACCTGGACGGCCATCGACGCAAGACTGTGAAAACCAGATCCTCTCCAATCTGACACTGTGGCAACATGGAACTTTTGCATCTACATTAATATTAGTCTGTTTCTTCTTATTCTGAGGTCACCGTAGCCGCCAGATCCATTCTGTATTCCGATCAGATGGTCACTGCAGTCCCCCGGATCCAGTCCGTACCAAGAGCAGATGGTGGATCAGCACCTTCAGCCGAATGTCAGCGGATACCATGTCAACTAGATGAGCCCCAGAGACAGATCATCAGTAAAGAATGAATCCACATGCCACAGCAAACTCGAGCTGGTGAAAATGTTCATCAAACACCCGCCGCTGACTTCTTTTAAAACAAGCCAGCTTATTGAAGGTGCACAGGATAAACGCCCTGAGAAAGCTGTGCCTCGCAACCCTAAGAACGGCATAGGCGTTAGTGGACACCTGACGCGCGTGCAAAACACCGGCATTTCACACGTCCCTGGGTGGGCTCGAACCACCAACCTTTCGGTTAACAGCCGAACGCGCTAACCGATTGCGCCACAGAGACAGCCGCTGTGTGTCTGCTGCCGCCGGATCACGGTTGTAAAAGCAAGGGTTACGGTTAGGGATTAGAATCGCACGTACTAACAGGCTGTTTTGAAAGATGTTTCCGGAGCTCGCAAAATCCACTTAGCCTGTGCGGCGAATGGGCACGCTGGAGCCCGCCACCCTGTTGGGAAGAAAGAGAGCCAACAGAGGCGCCCAACGTGGGGCTCGAACCCACGACCCTGAGATTAAGAGTCTCATGCACTACCGACTGAGCTAGCCGGGCTGGTTGAGGTTTCCTTCACCGGGTCGGAGGCAGTTTTCATCGGCTCCCAAATGACACAGGCGAAACGGAGGCTCTCGCGTTGTGCCGAGACTGTCGAGCCGTCCCGTGGGTAGGGCTTAGAGCAGGCTTAGAGTATTCTTCTGTCAGTTTTGACCCAATCTGTTTTTGGGAAGCGCAGTTTGACCCAGCAGTGCAGGCCAACAACATGTTCTGTCTTGCCGCGTGAAGGCGGTTCAATGCTTTGGACAGCGTATGGTTGAGATGTGATTTTCCACCAATTTGGGGCACCTTTCTTATGGAAATCAAGGATAAATCTATATAAGGATAAGGATAAATCTTCTATTTTTCGGTGGTCTTTTGAGAACACTAGATTTATATGTCAATTCCAACATAACACCGACTGTTACGCAACAGTCCCGGGATCGTTAATAGTTACGCCTCCAACATTTGCATCGCCCAATCATCGGTAACGTCAGTACATCAGTAAAACAAGGCAAGCCACTGAAGGGACACGGTTAGCTTAATGCTAGCACTAGCCTGTTACATTGCAGTACAAAAGATATCACTTACCACATAAACAGAGAGATGACTGTGCTGATGATGGTGAATGATGGAGAAATAACTGCGCTGATGATGGCGAATGATTTACAGATCCAGAGTATCACCGAGAAGCAGCTGAACTTGTGTGGTAAGAAGAGCTCCCTCTGCATTATAACTTTACACAGAGCACATGGATCACAGTAATGAGACTAAAATGTCTGCGATTCAAAACGGCAGATTCAAGTCAAGTCAAGTCAAGTCACCTTTATTTATATAGCGCCTTTTACAATACAGATTGTGTCAAAGCAACTGCACAGTATTTAAACAGCACAATAGTGTGTAAGTAACGCATTATTGTAACAATCAATTTTCAGTTAAAGGCAGTTCATCAAGATTCAACAAACCACATATTAAAAGCGGCTAGAGCTCCTAATTAAATATATATTTTTTATCAATGTGCCAGCTATAGAGATGAGCAGCTCTGTGAAACAGCCAATCGGAGCAGAGCTCATTAATATTCATGAAGCTTCCAAAAAAGGCAATAACAGAGCATTTCATTCTAGGAACAAATCCTAGGGTTGTAAATGGTCCTGTAAAACCGTTTCTGGAGATTGTTTGCCCTTTCCTATGCCATTTACCTTCTATGTAGACATCAAAGAACAAATTAAAATATTCTCTCAATGCATTTTATGGCAACTTTAAGTTGATAGAACCAGCTGACATCTTATCCTGACATTCTGAATCTCAAGGATGGTGACACCCACCAACAAAAATGTAAAAAAGAACAACAAAAAAAAGATAAAAAAAGTAGTTTCATCAGATATACACCAATTATGAGCCAAACAGTCAATCGCAGCTACACACAAGATTGTTAATCTGATATTTACAATTTTCAAAGACCACTCTGATCATACTCTCTTCTTCTATGCTGCATAAATGCCACACAGAACGTTCATCAATGGTGTGGAGCATAGGGAATAAACCATTACTCCACACCCGATTCACGCTCAGAAAAGAATATCAAAGCTCGTCATCGTAGTTTGGGAGACACTACACTTTTGAAACACACTTCTTAGTTAAAAACTATAGAAATGATCCCTGAAAGCATAGTCTTGACCTCCATTTTGCAAAACCAGCTTAGGCGACTTCTGACACTTTGAGTCTCAGAGATGGTGACAACCTAACAACAGAGATGAGAAAAGTTACATCTGAAACATCATTAGAGTCCTAAATTTTTTTTTGTAATTTTAGTCGGATGCAGTTTTCATCGCCCCCCAAATTACACAGGCGAAACTGAGGTTCTCGCGTTGTGCGAGACTGTCAACCCGTCCCGTGGGTAGGGCTTAAAGCAGGCTTAGAGATTTCTTCTGTCAGTTTTGACCCAATCTGTTTTTAGGAAGCGCAGTTTGACCCAGCAGTGCGGGCCAACAACATGTTCTGTTTTGCCGCGTGAAGGCGGTTCAATGCTTTGGACAGCGTATGGTTGAGTTGTGATTTTCCACCAATTTGGGGCACCTTTCTTATGGAAATCAAGGATGATTTCATGGGAAATGGCAAACTGGTGTAGCGTTTGGCTAATAAGCTAAAGCTACAAAGGATGTACCGGTGCCCCGTCGTCCGAGCAGAATCCACATTCGGCCGTAATCGGAGGTTACTACTAACGTTCGATTGTGTGTCATATTGAGTTTGGCGCAGGGCCTCAGTGGAAAACAGGCCCTCGGCGGCTGAAACAAAAGACGAAGAATGCATCCACATGCACATGAATCAGGAGTGTTAAATAAAGAAACCCCGCAAGATGACGAGGTGGTCCAGTGGTTAAGGCGGTGGAAGGCTAATACATTGTGCTCGACACGCATTGGAAGCTTTAGCGCCACTGAGAGCCCACCGGACCAGACAGGACCAACCTGTTTACGATGGGTAACGGTGATCTGTAATTGCGCTGCAGTTTAACGATACCTGTCTTGAGAACATATTGACAAAACAACAAGCCTTCTGGCTCTGGCGCTCTATCATCAGTAGACAGCTTTTTGGCGAGGAAAAAAACCCCTAAACGAAACAAGGCTATATTTCTCAACAAAACTCTAAGCCTCCAGAGAGGCTAGCAAAAATTGCCAAAGCTAACTGTATTTCAAGTCATCCTGGCGGGGTATTGGGTAAAGTTTTCAACCAGCAATGATCGCGCCTCGGATAAACCTCATAGGCTACAATATTGCCTCTGCGAAAGAATGCCAGCGACGGTCGTGACCTTTTCGTGCACCTACGTGGATGTGAACCGACAAGGTGGCAGCAAGCTTTAAACATGACGCACAAACAGTCTCCTGGCACGGGTTGCTGCACCGTGTTTCCACGGAACAGATTAGAGGTGTGTAAAAGACGGCTCATTCACTATTCCCTCTGTGCTCAAAACAGCCTGCTGAAAGCACGGCAGCAGCAGCTGAAAAGGTCCGCAGCATGGCCTGTCTCGGTCAGCAAGGGGACGGGGTGGCCGAGTGGTTAAAGCGATGGACTGCTAATCCATTGTGCTCTGTGCAATGGTTGGAATCCCATTCTTGTCGTTCGGTTCCTTTAGCACCGGACCTTAATCCAGGTCCTGGGGACCCCATGCTAAACTTTTTGTGTGTCCTCCTTATCTAACACACTCAGTTCAGTTTTTAGAGTTCTCTACTAATGAACTGATGATCTGAAACAAGGAGTGCTAAATAGAAAATGCCACGTAAAATGACGAGGTGGCCGAGTGGTTAAGGCGATGGACTGCTAATCCATTGTGCTCTGCACGCGTGGGTTCGAATCCCATCCTCGTCGTTTGGCTCCTTTAGCAGTAATCCTCGGTCCTGGGGACCCCACTCTGCACTTTTTGAGTGTCCTCCTTATCTGACACACTCAGTTCAGTTCACTGAGTGCTCTACTAATGAGCTGATGGTCTGAATCGGGAGTGTTAAATAAAAGGACCACGGAAAGTGACGAGGTGGTCGAGTGGTTAAGGCGATGCAAGGCTAATCCGTTGTGCTCGGCACACCTTGGTTTGTGTGGGTTTGAATCCCATCCTCTTCATTTGATGATTTAGCACCACTGAGAGCCCACCGGAACAGACAGGCCCAACCTGTTTACGATGGGTAGCGGTGAGCTGTAATTGTGCTGTAGTTTAACGATACCTGCAGCGAAGTCTTGAGAACATATTGACAAAACAACAAATCTTCTGGCTCCGGCACGCTATGATCTGTAGACACCTCTTTGACGAGGACCAACAACCAGCCACTCCAACAAAACGAAGCAAAACTATCTTTTTCAAGAAGCGTCCAGAGAGACCGGCAAAAACTGTCGAAGCCGACTGTATTTCAAATCATCCCGATGGGATATCGGGGGAAAGATTTCAACCAGCAATGATCACACCTCAGATAAACCACACTAGCTACAACATTGCCTCTGCGATAGAATACCGGTGACGGTCGTGACCTTTTCGTGCACCTACGTGGATGTGAACCGACAAGGTGGTAGCAAGCTGGATGAGCCCCAGAGACAGATCATCAGTGAAGACCTCTTCACCTGGACGGCCATCGACGCAAGACTGTGAAAACCAGATCCTCTCCAATCTGACACTGTGGCAACATGGAACTTTTGCATCTACATTAATATTAGTCTGTTTCTTCTTATTCTGAGGTCACCGTAGCCGCCAGATCCATTCTGTATTCCGATCAGATGGTCACTGCAGTCCCCCGGATCCAGTCCGTACCAAGAGCAGATGGTGGATCAGCACCTTCAGCCGAATGTCAGCGGATACCATGTCAACTAGATGAGCCCCAGAGACAGATCATCAGTAAAGAATGAATCCACATGCCACAGCAAACTCGAGCTGGTGAAAATGTTCATCAAACACCCGCCGCTGACTTCTTTTAAAACAAGCCAGCTTATTGAAGGTGCACAGGATAAACGCCCTGAGAAAGCTGTGCCTCGCAACCCTAAGAACGGCATAGGCGTTAGTGGACACCTGAAGCGCGTGCAAAACACCGGCATTTCACACGTCCCTGGGTGGGCTCGAACCACCAACCTTTCGGTTAACAGCCGAACGCGCTAACCGATTGCGCCAAAGCTGGGGAACAATAGTCTGTTAAGGGGGGGGAAGAAAAGGAAGGAGGAGGAAGAAGGGGGAAAAAGAGAAAAAGAAAGAAAAAAGAGAGAAAAAAGGAAAAAAATGAGGAGAAAAGAAATGAAAGGAAATTTTATCTCTTTGTCCTTCAAAGCAATGTTTTTGGAGTGTATATTTACAATAAATTATCTGAAAAAAAATGTTTTCTCTATTTTCCTGTACATTTATATGGGAGTAAGGATTATCACAAACTTCCAAGTTCATATTAAACTGTTGCCATACATTAAAGTGTTTACTGAATGATTTATTTATCAGTAATTATCACATAAATGATGTCCAAATGGATGAAATAATTTCTGAAATGACAAATTAATACTTTATTAGATTTATATTACTGATTATTGATATTTTATTCACAGTTCTGAGTTTTTGCACTTTTAGTTTAAATATATTGCTGCTGTAGTTATGTTCTAAAACTTATAGTACAAAAAATAGTCAATTTATTTATGAAATAATCCCCAAATTTATCAACATTTTTAAAAGGGCCTATAACCGTTTAATGATACTGTAACAAAGACATACAAAAAGAGTTATTTAATCATGACCAAACTTTTATTTTTCAATCAGTCATAGCCAATTATTCATTATTCTTTCTTTTTTTTACATTTTTATTCTTATAGTTATGTTGCATGTGCAGAAAACAGAATAATACCTCTTAATAATACTTTCTATTGTCCATGACTCCTGTGCATTTTTTGCAAGTGCAAAAGAACAGAAAACAGAACTATACATATAAATAAAACCGTCCAATGTCCATGGCTCTTGTGCATTAACTGCAAGTGAAAAGAACAGAAAGCACATAACAATACAAATGAATAAAACTTTAAAATATTAATGACTCCTGTGCATGTTTTGAAAGTGCTAAAGAACAGAAAACAAAACTATACTATTAAATAAAACTGTCTTAATGTCCATGGCACTAGTGCATACATTGCAAGTGCAAAAGAACAGAAAGCAGAAAACAATACACATAAATAAAACTTTATCCCCTTTTTTTGGACTCTTATCGATGGCACAGAGCTTGAAATGGTCTCTATCAGGCGACAACAATCTGACCACTGGGCAAGTGGGGCAGTGGTGGTGAATGTATGCCTCTTCACGCTCTCCACCCCTGGAGTGAACCTGTGTCCAGCCTGCTCTGGTGTCTGGCAGCAAACACCACTCTCTTCTTATCGTAATCCAGCAGGTTCTGCCAACTATATTGCTCACCTAAGCAGAGAGAGCATATAATACATGGCAAATGAGAAAACAAAACAAGTGGTAGTGTTAACATATGACAGGTCAAGAAGAAAAAGTAGAGAAACTGACCTGCTGGTTGGTGAGAGCCAAAGATGGCTGATTCCTGAGCTCCACAAGATACTCCACAAGGCTGTCCACTTTGTCCAGCACACCAGCACTATGCAAAGCCTGGGAGAAAAAATATAAAGAAAAAAAAAAACAGAAATGAACAACATTATGAGTACAGTGAAGTGGAACAAAATAAACAAACATATAAATATATATTTTCCTAGAAATGTAACAATATTACATGAAACACAATTACATACATGCATACAACAAGATATTTACATACCACAGACTTGTCAGGAGATGCTGAGGCACCTGGCATGAAGGAGGCATCAGGCTGAGTGGAGGACAGAGAGAAGCTTGGGTCATCGGTAAGACTCGACACAGTAATGTCAAGTGTTTGGTCCTCCCTGAAGCCCTCGTCTTCTTCATCCTCGCCTTCATCCACATCCTCCAGCATGTTCTCTGTCTCTTCTGAGTCAGGGTCCACCACCAGGGGCTGTCCAGTCTGACTCAGGAGGTAGTCAACACCAAGCAGTTCTCCTATAAAAAACCAAAACAAAATTTAATTAAAGCTGCAAGCAGCGATGAACGGGCCCTCGCACACGGGCTCACCGCCGACCGGTGGCTTTAGGAACACAGCAAATGGAGGGTAGTATGCTTTTAATACAGTAAAAATATGAGAAATATGTCAAAGTCACTTAAATGTGCCAAATTCCCTGCTGCCAGCTGGTGGCGCTATGCCTATAACTGATTATTGGCATGTAGATGTGTTCAGGCTGGCACGTTCATCAAACATATGAAGTTTGGTGCAGATTGACCTTGGTATGTTTGAGTTAGTGAAAGATATGATATATCCTGATGCCAACAGGTGGCGCTATGATAATATCTGAATATTGGCCTTTAGGTGTCTTCAGGCCAGGACTCTTACCAAACCTGTGAAGTTTGAGGCAGATCGGACATTTTATGGCTGAGTTATAACAACTTCTATGTCCATGGCGAAACATCAAACTTTGTCACGCCGCCACAGACACGCCCTTTAACGAAAACTCAAGATCTTCGCAATTTAACATTTCTAAGACCTCTAGATCAGACTGACCAAATATAATGTTGATATCATTAAATCTCTAGGAGGAGTTTTATACAAGTCATTTCCTGTTGCCAACAGGTGGCGCTGTGATTATAATAGAATATTGGCCTTCAGATGTGTTCAGGCCAGGACTTTAATCGAACATGTGAAGTTTGAGGCAAATCGGACATTTTATGGCTGAGTTATAACAAGTTTTATATCCATGGCGAGACCTCGAAATTTGTCAGGCCGCCACGGACACGCCCTTCAACGAAAACTCAAGATCTTCACAATTTAACATCACTAAGGCCTTTATATTAGACTGACCGATTTTGGTGTTGATCTGTATAAATCTCTAGGAGGAGTTGGTTGTAGAGTACAGCATGACACTTCCTGTTGCCTGCAGGTGGCGCTATGACTATAACTGAATATGGATATGTAGATGTCATCAGGTCAGGAGTGTTATCACACATGTGAAGTTTGGGACAGATTGGACATTTTATGCCTAAGTTATAGCAACTTCCTTTTTCATGGCGAAACATCGAAATTTGCGAGGCCGCCACGGACACGCCCTCCAATGAAAACTCTAGATCTTCACAATTTAGCGTCACAAAGGGCTTTAGATTAGACTCTGAAAATTTGGCGTTGATCCGAATAAATCTCTAGGAGGAGTTCGTTCAAGTACGAGGCCTGAAAATGGCAAAAATGACACAAAATTTGCTGAGAAAATTAAAAATAACCGACTTCCTGTTGGGTGTCAAATTTTGCTCCAAGAGGCTTTTTTGTAGGTATTGGTGTGTTACATGTGTGTACCGATTTTCGTGCATGTACGTGAATCACAGCTGAATGCGCACACCGCGGAACGTGTAAAGGTGGCGCTGTCGAGCCATTTTGCCACACCCACTTCTGCAACCCATATCAGACGTAAATTTTCGCCAGGTCTGATGTGTGTGCGAAGTTTCATGAGTTTTCGGGTATGTCTAAGCCCTCAAAAATGCGATTCATTTTGGAGAAGAATAATAATAATAATAATAATAATAATAATAATTAAAGCTGCAAGCAGCGATGAACGGGCCCTCGCACACGGGCTCACCGCCGACCGGTGGCTTTAGGAACACAGCAAATGGTGGGTAGTATGCTTTTAATACAGTAAAAATATGAGAAATATGTCAAAGTCACTTAAATGTGCCAAATTTCCTGCTGCCAGCTGGTGGCGCTATGCCTATAACTGATTATTGGCATGTAGATGTGTTCAGGCCACCACTTTCATCAAAGATATGAAGTTTGGTGCAGATTGACCTTGGTATGTTTGAGTTAGTGAAATATATGATATATCCTGCTGCCAACAGGTGGCGCTATGATAATATCTGAATATTGGCCTTTAGGTGTCTTCAGGCCAGGACTCTTACCAAACCTGTGAAGTTTGAGGTAGATCGGACATTTTATGGCTGAGTTATAACAACTTTTATGTCCATGGCGAAACATCAAACTTTGTCACGCCGCCACGGACACGCCCTTTAACAAAAACTCAAGATCTTCGCAATTTAACATCTCTAAGGCCTCTAGATCAGATTGACCAAATATAATGTTGATATCATTAAATCTCTAGGAGGAGTTTGATACAAGTCATTTCCTGTTGCCAACAGGTGGCGTTGTGATTATAATAGAATATTGGCCTTCAGATGTGTTCAGGCCAGGACTCTTATCGAATATGTGAAGTTTGAGGCAAATCGGACATTTTATGGCTGAGTTATAAAAAGTTTTATATCCATGGCGAGACCTCGAAATTTGTCAGGCTGCCACGGACACGCCCTTTACCGAAAACTCAAGATCTTCACAATTTAACATCACTAAGGCCTTTATATTAGACTGACCGATTTTGGTGTTGATCTGTATAAATCTCTAGGAGGAGTTGGTTGTAGAGTACAGCATGACACTTCCTATTGCCAGCAGGTGGCGCTATGACTATAACTGAATATGGATATGTAGATGTCATCAGGTCAGGAGTGTTATCACACATGTGAAGTTTGGGACAGATCGGACATTTTATGCCTGAGTTATAGCAACTTCCTTTTTCATGGCGAAGCATCGAAATTTGCCAGGCCGCCACGGACACGCCCTCCGATGAAAACTCTAGATCTTCACAATTTAACGTCACAAAGGGTTTTAGATTAGACTCACCAAATTTGCTGTTGATCGGAGTAAATCTCTAGGAGGAGTTCGTTCAAGTACGGCGCCTGAAAATGGCAAAAATGACACAAATTTTGCTAAGAAAATTAATAATAACTGACTTCCTGTTGGGTTTCGGATTTTGTCCCAGGAGGCTTTTTTGTAGGTATTGGTGAGTTACATGTGTGTACCGATTTTCATGCATGTACGTGAATCATAGCTGAAAGCGCACACCGCGGAATGTGTAAAGGTGGCGCTATCGAGCCGTTTTGCCACACCCACTTCTGCAACCCATATCAGACGTCCATTTTCGCCAGGTTTGATGTGTGTGCAAAGTTTCATGAGTTTTCGGGTATGTTTAGGCCCTCAAAAATGCGATTCATTCCGGAGAAGAAGAATAATAATAATAATTAAAGCTGCGAGCAGCGATGAACGGGCCCTCGCACCCGGGCTCACCGCCGACCGGTGGCTTCAGGAAAACAGCAAACGGTGGGCAGTATGCTTTTAATACAGTAAATGTAGGAGAAATATGTCAAAGTCACTTAAATGTGCCAAACTTGCCGCTGCCAGCTGGTGGCGCTATGCCTATAACTGATTATTGGCATGTAGATGTGTTCAGGCCAGCACTATTATCAAACATATGAAGTTTGGTGCAGATTGACCTTGGTATGTTTGAGTTAGTGAAATATATGAGATATCCTGCTGCCAACAGGTGGCGCTATGATAATATCTGAATATTGGTCTTTAGGTGTCTTCAGGCCAGGACTCTTACCAAACCTGTGAATTTTGTGGCAGATCAGACATTTTCAGGCTAAGTTATAACCACTTCTATGTCTATGCAGAAACATCAAACTTTGTCAGGCCACCACGGACATGCCCTTTAATGAAAACTCAAGATCTTCACAATTTAACATCTCTAAGGCTTCAAGATCAGACTGAACAAATATAATGTTGATTTAACTAAATGCAATCAATGCAAGGACTTCAGATAAATGCCAACTGTGAACCAGTATGCTACAAATGATGATAAGAACATGATTCATGATGATAGCAAAATGTTATTATTGCTTCCTTTACATCCACCACTTCTGCTTAAATGTCATTGTTACCTATCTGTACAATTTTTGTGTGGATATTGCTTTGCTGGTGACTCCTGTTATAAGACATCACTCTTAAGTGCTACATAACTAATAATCAATAAGGAAGATGGTGCCCAGTTGGCACATGCATTCACAGTAATCCTCTGCTAGTTTGGATTTTAAGTTTACAGAATTGAAAGGGTTACACTTTAAAATCAACACACAGACACATACACACAAAATATAAAATGTTGCCAACCAGTTTCATTTGTTAAAATTAACTATATTAGTTAACATGACCAATAAATAAATAGCATTTATTAATGTTAATTAATATTAAGCTAAAAAAAGTATTCATATAAAGTTTATGTACTGTGAATTAACATGAACATGAACACAGTTCATGTGGGTGTACAGCAATACACAATAAAGTGCTCTATAAACTCTTCATTCTTTCAAAATATCTTTAAAAATCAAGTTGAGTATTTTAACGGGGTAATATATATATATATTTATAACTGATCTTAAAATTATGGTTTTCAGATGTTTTGAAGAGATAACAATAACGTTTGTTTTGTTGTCAAAGTTTGTCATATTTTTTTATTATTATTATTTTATATTCAATAAATAACACTATGTAAATATTGTCTATCAATGAAGATAAATTGATCATGCTAAAAAGTTGTATTTTTTTAAATCTTTTGCTATGTGACTGAATAGGACAAGTTCATGGTACAGTTAAGTAAAAAATAAATAAAAAACAACAACTGCAAAATACGAACAATGAAAGACAAAGTGACCTTTTATATTTTCTCAAAATATCAGACTCTCAAAGATCAGACATATTTATGTAATTAAAATACATATGTGCATTTTTTGTTCAAAGATGGTCTGTAGGATGGCTCTCTACTCTGTCACCCTCTCTGCCTCTCACCCCTCCCCCCTGCAATAATGAGCTTCTCTGTGCCTGACTGAACGCACACACATACTGTAGAGACATTCACCAGAGTGACAGCAGGTTTCTGAGTTATTTTTTTAATTTTCTTTAATTCATTGAAGCTTGTATAAAATTTATATTTCCAGCACTTGCTCAGAATGATTAGATCTCTGTGTGAAAAAAGTTTTAAAGAGTTTGGATGCTGCACTTTAAAGATATAAAAAATTAGGGTTATGTTTTTTACTATATCTTTAAAAAATCACCACGTCAACACCGTTCGAGATATCCTAAATCCGCTCGCAATTTAACATCTTCAGAATCTTCTCTTCATGTTAAAAAAGTTTGGTGTGAACAGCTGGTTGTTCTTAGGAGTAGTGTGAATTTGTTTACTACCTGATTTTTCAAAAAATCCACCTTCAAATCAAAATAGCCGGCTTTCTGTTGGTCTTAGCTAATGAGTTTGATTTAGAAAGTTGTCCAGATTGATGAGAACAATATATGTACAGAGTTTGGTGACTGTAGGAAAAACTAACCCCCCAACTTTTGTCAAAAGATGGCGCTATAGAGTGCCTGCTCCACGCCCATTTATGACCTTTTGCCAGTGTTTAACTATCATTAATATTGATGTGTGTGTTGAGTTTCATGAAATTCTAAGCATGTTATCTGCCTCGAAAAGACAGGAATGTAATTTTAAAGTTTGACACGTTGCCATGGCAACAGCATTTGATTTATCATCGACCCCTTTACATATTCTTATCGGCCGTGTTTTGACATGATTTTGATGAAGTTTAAAGAAAATCGAGTAAAATTAAGAGGCTGATTTCAAAGCATTTTGAAAATGACACGTTTCCTGCTGCCAGTTGGTGGCGCTATAACTTTGACTCATAATAGTCACATTTATGGAATCGGCATCATACAAGGAACAAACTGGTGAAGTTTCATCAGAATCAGGCAATGTGTGCAACAGTTATTAGACACTTCCTGTTTCTCATTTCTCGCCATAACTTTGTCGCCTTGCCACGGCCAAACCGTTCGAGATATCAAAAATCTCCTCGCAATTTAGCGTCCCCAATGTCTTGAGATCATGCTGACCGAGTTTGGTGACAATCCCATGGAATTCCTGGGAGGAGTACGTTAAATTCCAGAGCATGCGCTTTTTAAACAGCCCTAAATATCTCACTTCCTGTTGCGTGGAGCCCATGACATAGAGTACAAAAGTTGTTCAGCTCGATGAGTTCTATATGTGTACCGAGTTTCATATGAGTACGTGCAAGTATGTGTGCGCAGTACATCAAGTTTTCAAACTGTGTTCCAGGGGGCGCTGTAGATGCCCTGAACCACGCCCGGGTCCCAGCCTCTGTGGCGTCCGGACGACGGCAGATTCCAACGTGTGTGCAAATTTTCAAGAGTTTTTGAGTATGTTAAGGCCCCCAAAAGTGCCCCAACGGTTGAAAAAAAACAAAAATAAAAAAAAAATAAAAAACAAATAAGAATCCTTAGAAGAACAATAGGGCCTTCGCCCTTTTGGGCTCGGGCCCTAATAATAAACGAAGCAGATCCAATAGGGTCCTCACACCATCGGTGCTCGGGCCCTAATAATAATAAACGAAGCAGATCCAATAGGGTCCTCACACCATCGGTGCTCGGGCCCTAATAAAAGGAAACACAAATACAGGATCAGTCAAAAGTTTGGAAACATTACTATTTTTAATGTTTTTTGAAAGAAGTGCCTTATGCTCATCGATCCTGCATTTATTTGATAAAAATAAAGAAAACATCAGTAATATTGTAAAATGTCATTACAGTTTAAATTTATAGTTCCATAAACTTTAAATTTAAATTATTTCTGTCATCAACACTGAATATTTAACTATCATTTTAGAAATCATTCTAATTAGCTAATTAGCTAATGTTGGTCACAGTTGTGCTGCTTAATGTATTTTTTTTTATGTAATCTGTGATACTTTTTTTTAGGATTCATTGAAGAATAAAAAGTTCAATAAAGAACAGCATTAGAAATAAAATAGAAAATCTTCTTTAACGATATACAGGACTGTTCAAAAGAGAAATTAATGCTGTTCTTTTAACTTTTTATTCATCAATGAATTCTGCAAAACATATCAGTTTTCATTTAAAAAAATAAAAAATAAATACAAATATGCAGTACAAGCTATTTTGCTGTTTTTTCCAGTATTTTTGATCAAATAAATGCAGGCTTAAAAGTCACTTCTTTCAAAAACATTAAACACAGTCATGTGTAAAAATGTTTGACAAATAATGTACACACATACATATTCTACAATGAGATACAGGTAACTTTACCTTCTGGTAGAGGTTGTACCACTTCTGCTGCCGTGGTGCTGGTCTGTTGCCTCCAGACGGACAAACCCCAGAGCTGGCAAAAGTCCTCAACCTGGCCATCCACTCGCCATCATTGTGGCTCTTTGGCTTAGTGCTCATCTAAATATAATAGTGAAATAATAGTTAGTAATGTGCATTTTTGCAAGTATTGGACAACTACACAAACATTTTTAATTTATTTATAATGATACAATTATATATATTCAAGCTGACTAAATAATGGCATCCATTACAACAATAAAACATTATTTTATTACTAATAAAGCAAAATAAGATTACACTTTATTCAAAGGTGTTAAACTACAATTATGCATATAAGTATTTGAATAGTAAATTACCATATGCAGTTACTATAGGGGTAAGACTAGTGTTTTGTTTGGTTTATAATTAGTTGCATCCAATAATTTATAATTTACTGTTATTGCTATAGTAACTACATATAGCGTGTATAATGACAATGTTAAATAAAGTGTTACCCTCCCTTTATGTCTATATAACATTGTGTTTTCATTTTAATTATTATTTGTAGCACTTGCATCTGTGTTTCTACAAATGGTAATCCATCTGCAAACACAAAACTTGATTACTACAGTCACACATAGCAAAATCACATTACATTTTAATTAGAAATGCTATTTCTACAACAAAACATTTTTAAAATCCTAATCAAACTGAAAAAAAAAAGAATACATGTGTTTATTATGCAAAATTACAGGCAAATGGTGTTTTATATGTGAGGTTTTAGGCAAGTCATAAAAACCAAACATGATCATTTCACTTTCACATTAGTAAAACCATGGTGATTTTTTCATTCATGATTTTATTCATAGTAAGACTGTTTATATTGAGTTTAATAAGTAAGATTACAGGCAAACTGTGTTTAATATGTGAGATTATAGGCAAGGCATGAAAAGAAAACATGATTACTACACTTTCACTATAGTAAAACCATGGTAAATAAAGATAAACACAAGGAAAATGGGTTTTGTTTGTTCTGTTCATTCGGATTTTAATTTATAGTAAGACTGTGTTCATACAGTTGTAATCGATCAGCCAAAAACACAACATGGTTACTACGCTTCACTATAGTAAAAACACGGTAAATTGTCATAAAGAATGACTACATTTACAGCTGAAACACGTTTTTTTTCCCAATTAAATTGAACTTCAGAACGTGTAAATGGAGTTTAATAAGGAAGATTAGAGGCAAACTAACATTGTTTCATTCACAAGTCGCGAGTCAAAAGTTTATGAACACACAAAAACGGATGAACGACGGACAAAAACGTAACGAGTTAACAATTGAGAACACTGTAAACACATATGAAGAAAGAAGCAAACATTTATTACTTACTTTGAAAAGTTATTAGATGTTCCGTTCGTCTGATTTTTTACATGAATTAGAATGAAGCTAAGCGCGGTGGGTGGCAGCGTCCATTCTCATTCGGCAACGCGATTGGCTCTCAACAATGGAGCGCGTGCGATGTGATTGGCGCCTCGTCCATTCTCACAATGGACGGCGAGCGACGCGATTGGCTCTCGTCCATTCTCACAATGGACGGCGAGATCGGCGATTGGACGAGGAGACGGCCGCGGAAACAGACGATCCTGCTCCAGGTAGCGCCACAGAGACAGCCGCTGTTGCTTGCTGCCGCCGGATCACCGGTGTAAAAGCAAGGGTTAGGGTTAGTGATAGGGATTAAAATTGCTCGCACTAACAGCGACATCTGTTTTGAAAGATGTTTCCGGAGCTCGCAAAATCCACTCAGCCTGCGCGGCGAATGGGCACGCTGGAGCCCTCCACCCTTTTGGGAAGAAAGAGAGTCAACAGAGGCGCCCAACGTGGGGCTCGAACCCACGACCCTGAGATTAAGAGTCTCATGCTCTACCGACTGAGCTAGCCGGGCTGGTCGTGGGCTTCTTCACCGGGTCGGACCCAGTTTTCATCGGCCCCCAAATTACACAGGCGAAACGGAGGCTCTCGCGTTGTGCGAGACTGTCGAGCCCTCCCCGTGGGTAGGGCTTAGAGCAGGCTTAGAGTTTTCTTCTGTCGGTTTTGACCCAATCTGTTTTTGGGAAGCGCAGTTTGACCCAGCAGTGCGGGCCAACAACACGTTCTGTTTTGCAGCGTGAAGGCGGGTCAATGCTTTGGACAGCGTATGGTTGAGATGTGATTTTCCACCAATTTGGGGCACCTTTCTTAAGGAAATCAAGGATGATTTCATGGGAAATGGCAAACTGCTGTAGCGTTTGGCTAACAAGCCAAAGCTACAAAGGATGTACCGGTGCCCCGTCGTCCGAGCAGAATCCACATTCGGCCGTAATCGGAGGTTACTACTAACGTTCGATTGTGTCTCATAGGGAGTTTGACGCAGGGCCTCAGTGGAAAACAGGCCCTCGGCGGCTGAAACAAAAGACGAAGAAGGCATCCACATGCACATGGTTCAGGAGCGTTAAACAAAGAAACCACGCAAGATGACGAGGTGGTCCAGCGGGTAAGGCGGTGGAAGGCTAATACATTGTGCTCGACATGCACTGGAAGCTTTAGCGCCAGTGAGAGCCCACCGGACCAGACAGGCCCAACCTGTTTACGATGGGTATCGGTGAGCTGTAATTGCGCTGCAGTTTAACGATACCTGTCTTGAGAACATATTGACAAAACAACAAGCCTTCTGGCTCTGGCGCTCAATCATCAGCAGACACCCTTTCGACGAGAAACAAAACCTAAACGAAACAAGGCTATTTTTTCTCAACAATACTCTAAGCCTCCAGAGAGGCTAGCAAAAATTGCCAAAGCTGACTGTATTTCAAGTCATCCTGGCGGGGTATTGGGTAAAGTTTTCAACCAGCAATGATCGCGCCTCGGATAAACCTCATAGGCTACAATATTGCCTCTGCGAAAGAATGCCGGCGACGGTCGTGACCTTTGCAGGCACCTACGTGGATGTGAACCGACAAGGTGGTAGCAAGCTTTAAACTGCCGCACAAACAGTCTCCTGGCACGGGTTGCTGCACCGTGTTTCTACGGAACAGATTAGAGGTGTGTAAAAGACGGCTCATTCACTATTCCCTCTGTGCTCAAAACAGCCTGCTGAAAGCACAGCAGCAGCAGCTGAAAAGGTCCGCAGCATGGCCTCTCTCAGTCAGCAAGGGGGCGGGGAGGCCGAGTGGTTAAGGCGATGGACTGCTAATCCCATCCTTGTCGTTCGGTTCCTTTAGCACTGGACCTTAATCTAGGTCCTGGGGACCCCATGCTGAACTTTTTGTGTGTCCTCCTTATCTAACACACTCAGTTCAGTTCTTTGAGTTCTCTACTAATGAGCTGATGATCTGAATCGGGAGTGCTAAATAAAAGACGCCACGTAATACGACGAGGTGGCTGAGTGGTTAAGGCGATGGACTGCTAATCCATTGTGCTCTGCACGCGTGGGTTCGAATCCCATCCTTGTCGTTCGGTACATTTAGCAGTGGTCCTGGGGACCCCACTCTGCAATTTTTGTGTGTCTTCCCTATCTGACACACTCAGTTCAGTTCACTGAGCGCTCTACTAATGAGCTGGTGGTCTGAATCGGGAGTGTTAAACAAAAGGACCGCGCAAAACGAAAGGTGGTCGAGTGGTTAAGGCGATGCAAGGCTAGTCCGTTGTGCTCGGCACACCTTGGTTTGTGTGGGTTCGAATCCCATCCTCTTCATTTGATGCTTTAGCACCACTGAGAGCCCACCGGAACAGACAGGCCCAACCTGTTTACGATGGGTAGCGGCGAGCTGTGATTGTGCTGTAGTTTATTGATACCTGCCGCAAAGTCTTGAGAACATATTGACAAAACAACAAGTCTTCTGGCTCCGGCACGCTATGATCGGTGGACACCTCTTTGACGAGGACCAACAACCAGCCACGCCAATAAAAGGAAACAAAACGAAGCAAGACTATCTTTCTCAACAAGCCTCCAGAGAGACTGGCAAAAATTGCCGATGCTGACTGTATTTCAAGTCATCCCGGTGGGGTATTGGGTATTGACTTTGTGGCAACATGGAACTTTTGCATCTACATTAATATTAGTCTGTTTCTTCTTATTCTGAGGTCACCGTAGCCACCAGATCCATTCTGTATTCCGATCTGATGGTCACTACAGTCCCCCGGTTCCAGTCCGTACCAAGAGCAGATGGTGGATCAGCACCTTCAGCCGAATGTCAGCGGATACTATGTCAACTAGATGAGCCCCAGAGACAGATCATCAGTAAAGAAGGCATCCACATGCCACAGCAAACTACTCGAGCTGGTGAAAATGTTCACCAAATGCCAGCCGCTGAATTCTTTTAAAACAAGCCAGCTTATTGAAGGTGCACAAGATAAACGCCCTGAGAAAGCTGTGCCTCGCAACCCTAAGAATGGCATAGGCGTTAGTGGACACCTGACGCGCGTGCAAAACTCCGGCATTTCACACGTCCCTGGGTGGGCTCGAACCACCAACCTTTCGGTTAACAGCCGAACCGATTGCGCCAAAGCTGGGGAACAATAGTCTGTTAAGGGGGGGGAAGAAAAGGAAGGAGGAGGAAGGAGGGGAAGGAGGGGGAAAAAGAGAAAAAGAAAGAAAAAAGAGAGAAAAAAGGAAAAAAATGAGGAGAAAAGAAATGATCACAGGCTTCCCAGTTCATATTACACTGTTGCCATACATTGAAGTATTAACTGAATCCTTTATTTATCAGTAATTATCACATAAATGATGTCCAAATGAATGAAATTATTATTACAAATGACAAATTAATATTTTATTAGATTTATATGGCAATTTACTATGCTTCAGTATTTGTATTTCATCTTTGAAGGCATCTCTTTGTGCCAATTTTATGAGCGTGATGCTTGCATTTCTCATGTCTTCAACATTTATGGGTTTAACTTTCTTGTCTCTCGCTAGTTGCTGGATACGAGCGACAACTTTCAATACAGTGTGCCATTTCGACAATCTACTGAATCTCTCTAGAAAATGATCATCATCATTTGCTACATTTGTTTGTAGCACTTGTGTTGTCCTGATTTCAGGGTCGCCAACCAGAAGCTCAGGAGTTGTCTTTGCTGTGACAATTTCTCTTTCCCAGAGAAACTTCGTTCCAGTGAGCCAATTTGAAGTGATCAGCTCTGACACCTTGAGGCCCCTGGAAGCGTGATCTGCAGGATTTTGTTCGGTGTCTATGTAGTGCCACTGTTCAGGGTTAGTCGCCTCTCTAATTCTTTGGACTCGATTCGCTACAAAAACGTGAAATCTACAGGCTTCATTGTTAATGTAGCCTAAGACTACCTTTGAATTGGTCCAGAAATATTCTTGGTCAATTTTGAGCTCCAGCTCCTCCTTTAACATGCTACTGACTGCTGAAGAGATCACCACAGCTGTTAACTCAAGCCTGGGTATAGTCACGATTTTGGTGGGCGCAACTCTTGCTTTGCCAATGACAAAAGAGCAGTGCACTTTATCTTCACTCAACACTCGAATATATGAGCACTGACCATAGCCATGGCTACTCGCATCTGAAAAGTGATGGAGTTCGATCCTCTGAACAGTCCCTAGGTGTTCAGGAGCAAAACATCTTGCTATCTGGAGATCGTGCAGGTTCTTCAATTCATTTAGCCAGCTACTCCATTGCGGCATTAACTCTCTGGGAAGTGGGTCATCCCACTCAATGCCCCTTTGGCACATTTCCTGTAGTACTTTCTTTCCTAATAGAAGGAAGGGAGCCAAGAATCCTAACAGATCAAACACAGATGCGACGGTTGAGAGGATTCCTCGCCCTGTTGCTGGTTTCTCATCCAGTGTTACTTTAAATGAAAAGGTGTCACTATTTACACTCCACTTTACTCCCAACACAGTCTGGACTGGGAATTCATTTGAACCAAGCTCCACATCCTGAATTTCGCTGGCTCGTTCACTGACAGGGACAGACTCCATAACCCTTTTGTTGTTCGAGATGAACTTGTGTAGGCGCAATTTCCCTTTTGCACACACATTTCGGGCTTCTTGGACAAGTTTGATAGCAGTGTCCACATTTTTCACACTAATGAGCCCATCATCAACGTAGAAATTAGTTTTGATGAAACTGGCTGCTGCAGGATACTCTCTTTCGTTTTGACATGCAAGATACTTCATTCCGTAATTCGCGCAGCCAGGAGATGATGCTGCTCCGAAAAGGTGGACTTTCATGCGATACTCCTTTGGCTCTGATCTTGTATCGCCATTTTCCCACCACAGGAACCGTAAGTAATCTCTGTCTTCCTGGCTTACATGGAACCTGTGAAACATCCTTTCCACATCACAGATAATGGTGATTGGATATTTGCGGAACCTGCAGAGTACGCCTCATTGTCCATTAGTGAGATCTGGTCCCGTTAGCAAGTGATCATTCAACGCCGTGCCACCATATTTAGCAGAGCAGTCGAACACAACTCTAATTTTCTCTGGCTTTCTAGGGTGATATACCCCCTGGTGAGGAATATACCAGACGTTTCCTACTTTGGGTTGGTGTTCAGCGCTCTCTGCATCACCATCCTTGAAGACACCTTCCATGAACTTTACATAATCATCCTTGAATTTCTGGTCTTTCTCAAATCTTCCTTTCAGACGCTTCAGTCGCACCAGAGCCAGCTGCTTATTTTCAGGTAACTGTGGGCGTGTCTTAAAGGGGAGGGGCATCTCAAGGTGTCCCTCTGAATTCTGATTAATTTTCTCATTTAGAAGTTGCGTGAACTGTATATCATCTTGTGATATGCTCCTTTCCCTTGGGCTTGTATCTCTAAAGTCTGATTCAAGGGCTCTGATGACTGAGGTAGGTGTCAGTATCGGGAGTTCCTTAACAGATACACGATGGCACAGGCCTGTAACTTCAGTCGACTTGGCAAACTGCGGTGGACAGCCAACTATGCTCCAACCCAAGTCTGTCTTGACTGCAAATGGTTCTTCATCACCTCCTGTGATGACTTGGCGTGGTGCCAAAGCTCTTGAGCAATCATAACCTATCAAGAGTCCGACCTTACAATTCAGCAGCGTTGGAATTTCCTGAGCAATTTCATTCAGATGACTCCACCTTCTAGCGGTTTCCGGAGTAGGAATGTGGGAAAGTTCAAGTGGAATGAAGTCTCTGGTATAGGCAGGTGGCAAACTGATTAGGCCATGGGAGTGAAACCCCCTAACTCTGAGCCCACAAACTCTTTCACTTTGAACAATTGAATCCTTTCCCATCATTGTGGTAAGCTTTAACTTTACTGGCTCTGAAATCACCCCCATCCTCTCACACAACTCTTGATCCACAAAGGTGTTGCTGCTTTGCGTATCCAAAAGAGCGTAAACTAAGGTCTCTCTATCAGGAGTGGAAGTTGAAGAAATCCATACAGGCACTATCATTGATGTACTCCCACCATCTCCACTGTCTACGCAACAGGAAAGAGAAGATGTGTTTTGTTCAGCTTGCATTGTGTGCGAAACTGTTACTGCTGTAGAAGAAGGACGGTCTTCATGAAGTGGTGTTGGATGATGTTTCTTGCATATACTACAAGTAGCTTTATTCCTTCAGTCCTTTGAATTGTGTCCTTTCCTAAGACAGCCAAAACATAGGTTATTGTCTTATATGAACTTTCTCTTGTCCTCCACAGACTTACTGGTGAACGTTTGGCATTTGTGGATGGAGTGGCTCTCTCCACAACACCTGCACGTGACTGGGTTTGAACATGAAGGCAGAGTGTTAACTCTATTGGATCTGTTAGAATCAACTGAGTTGCTTACTCCAACACTGTATGATTTTGACACTATTCTTGATTTATCTGACGCTTTCACATTAGTGATGAACGCATTAGCCTTTGAGCGCTTGACTTCTCTAGATGGCTTTTCTTCAGAGAGCTTCAGGGCGTGAAAGGATGTTACAGGGTTGCATGCTATTTCTGCTTCCTGTGCCACAAAATCAGCAAACTCCTTGAAAGTAGGGTACTCTTCCGCTCGTTTCAGCTGCATTGTTACATGCCGATTCCAACGAGACGTCAGCCAATCAGGTAGTTTTTGTAGCATTTTCTGATTTTCTTCACAGTCGTTTAACACCTGAAGCCCTTTGATGTGTGGCATAGCATTGCTGCATGCTGTCATAAAATCACTGAATTGTCTCAATTTAACAGACTCTCTCGAACCAATCTTGGGCCAGCTATTCAGTTTTTCTCTGAACGCACGCTGAATTACAAATGGATGGCCATACCGAGAATTCAGTGCTTCCCATGCTTGATCATAGGCTTCGTTGTCTTTTCTGTAGAAGGTTCCTTCCAACACAGATTGTGCTTCACCGCTGACATACTTTTGTAGGTAGAACAACTTATCGGCTGGATTTGTGCATCGCCGTTCTATTAATGCCTTGAAACTTGTTCTCCACTCTAAGAACTTGAGTGGGTCCCCTGAGAAAACTAAGGGCTCAGGTGCAGGAAGTCTGCTGAGAACCATTGTGTCATGTAAGGCTTGTACTATTGATGCTTCACCATTAGTATGGCTTGTCTGTTTCTCGTTATCTGTTTTGCATGCTTGTTCTTCTTTAATTTCCTTAGATGCTGCTTCTAGAGGACAATTGGCTACCTCAATGCTTGCTGCTATACTATCATTACAGAACTCACCCGAGTCAGCTTCTGAGTATAAGAAAGAGAGTCAACAGGGCCGCCCAACATGGAGAGTCTCATGCTCTACCGACTGAGCTAGCCGGGCTGGTCATGGTTTACTTCACTGGGTCGGACGCAGTTTTTATCGGCCCCCAAATTACACAGGAGAAACGGAGGCTCTTGCGTTGTGCGAGACTGGCTTAGAGCAGGCTTACAGTTTTCTTCTGTCAGTTTTGACCCAATCTGTTTTTGGGAAGCGCAGTTTGACCCAGCAGTGCAGGCCAACAACATGTTCTGTTTTGCCGCGTGAAGGCGGTTCAATGCTTTGGACAGCGTATGGTTGAGATGTGGTTTTCCACCAATTTGGGGCACCTTTCTTACGGAAATCAAGGTTAAATCTATATAAGGATAAGGATAAACCTTCTATTTTCGGTGGTCTTTTGCAAACACTAGATTTATATGTCAATTCCAACATAGGGAGTTTGACGTAGGGCCTCAGACTGCAGTGTTGAGGATGAGGTTCCAGTGTTACCACTTTTCCTGCCTAAACGAATCACAGGAGCACAGCTTGTAATGGACAGGATCTATTCCCCCTTGCAGCTCTTTCAGCTTATTTTACCAGCTCTGTGGTAGACACAATTGTAAAAAATACAAACGCCTTTGCAAGAATGATATCAGAGGCTGGAAAACGTTTCCTGTGGTTGCCTTTAAAAGCACAAGAATTTTATTCATACATTGCACTTGTGGTTTACATCGGGCTCCTTGGTGCCAAAAATATTGGTGATTACTGGTCGGGAAAAGAAATCTACCGCTTACCCTTCCCAAGATTGGTTATGTCCAGGTCCAGATTTCAGGCCATTTCCTGGAACCTGCATCTTTGTGATCCTGAGGGTGATCGAGAAAACACGCGAAAAAAGGGGATTCAAGCCTACGACATGACTTTTCAAAATCAAGCCCCTGTACGACAGCATCATCACAGCATGCAAAACTTGCTTCCATCCAGACAGACAGCTGGCAGTGGATGAAAGGATGGTGGATTGAAGTCATGTCAAGTTGGTGGATTCAAGTCATGTCAAGTCAAGTCAAGTCACCTTTATTTATATAACCCTTTTAACAATACAGATTGTGTCAAAGCAACTGCACAGTATTTAAACAGCATCAATGTGTGTAATTAACGCATTATTAAATTTATTAGTAAATTTATTAGTACATAATCAATTTTCAGTAAAAGGCAGTTCATCAATGAATTCAGTGATATCATCGTCCTGTTCAGTTCAAATAATATACGATATCGCTGAAAAAATTTCCCCAACTATGAAAGCCAGAGGCAACAGCGGCAAGGAACCAAAACTCCACAGGTGACAGAAATGGAGAAAAAAAACTTGGGAGAAACCAGGCTCAGTCGGGGGACCAGTTCTCCTCTGGCCAGACGAAACCAGCAGTTTGTACCAATGTCTGATTGTAGAGAACTCATCTGGATCCCGTGGTGTAGCACCGATGGCCGTCTAGTTTGGCGAGGTCTTCATTGATGATCCGTCTCTGGAGCTAATCTGTTTGACAACCTCGGCTATTAAAGTCATCTCCAGGTGGTGATCCATGATCTAAGCTGGGTACGGACTGGATCTGGGGGACTGCAATGACCATCTGATCTGGATACAGGCTGGGTCTGGCGGCTACGGGGACCTCGGAATAAGAATGAAACAGACTAATATTGCTCCTCCTGTGCAGGCCTGCTATTACAACCAACTTCCAGCATCCCTTCAGCTCAAGCTAGGCAATTTTTGGGGGTCACCTGGCTGCTGTCTTGCAATTATTAGCCTTTTTGGGGAGCATTTATAGAGTTTGGGCCAAATTCCGAGCACGGACCCTCTCCCGGACAGCACGCCAGATACGCCTACCCTTTTGCTCAGTTTATTACCCGTAAGAGTGAACTTTTGAAAGAAAGACATGAAATTTTTGCACTAAACTCACTAGGTGAGTTTAAGTTGTAACAATACCCCACAGAGCGCCAAATTCATTTGAAATGGGAGATTTCTTTTTTTTTTATGAAAGAATGTATGAACGTAGTAAACTCACACACAGCCACCATTTACAAACCAAGTGTATTAGACAAATAATAATTACAAAGTGTCAGAGCAAGTTAAATTAGTGCAATACAATGGTGTGTGTGTGTGTGTGTGTGTGTGTGTATAGTCAATTCAAGATGAAAATTTCAAGATGAAATTGGATCCCATTAAACTCCTGTAGAAATGATCATACAGCAGATTTAGGCCTTGTCCTGTAAGACAATACTCTAAGACCATTCCTAATACAATCCTTGAGGAATGGATCCAAGATATGATTATTACCTTCCACCTTGAGCCTTCCACAAAGCCGCCAATGTTGGTGGTAGAAGTGAGAAAGTAACTGACGTGTGCAAATTAAATCCATGCACACTGATGTTAAAATTCTAACAGTGTCTTTCATTTTGCTTCAATCAAAAAAACAGTGCACTTTCTCTGAGCCCTACCTTCAATTCATGATATACAAATGTGTAGTTCTTACATTGGAGACAGAGCAAACACATTGTCCATAGTCCATTTCATTCCTTACATGTTTATGCAGTAAGCTCAGCCAAACACAATATAGCTAGTTGACACGGTAAAGTGTACCATGGACAAAACACAGTGCTCTAAAATGTGTATTAGAATTTCTATCATTGTAAGAGCCCTGTATAGGATTCTTATTGGAATTCTTTAGGATTGTTTTGACAAGGGAACATTTTGCAGATTCTGAAAGGGGGATGTAAACTTTTGACATTAACTGTAATTGTAGTTGCAACAATGTGGTTCCCGAGAAACAAAGAGGTGTATTTTCGTAGAGTAATTTACAACAGCTTTGATTGTGGCCAATCAGAATCAAGGACCGGAACTCTCTGTTCTAGACAATTTGTTTGAAACACTGTCCATGCTAAGGGGATCTGTTAGGCTTCTCTTTATTGTGAATTTTCATGTGGTTGTCAAGGCTTCCTTTTTGACTGAAACTGTTTCCACACTGTTTGCATGTGTAAGGCTTCTCTCCAGTGTGAACTCTCATGTGAATGTTAAGGTTTCCTTTTACAGTGAAACTCTTTCCACACTGTTTGCATGTGTAAGGCTTCTCTCCGGTGTGAAATCTCATGTGTTTGTTAAGGTTTCCTTTATCAGTGAAACTTTTTCCACACTGTTGGCATGAGTAAGGCTTCTCTTCAGTGTGAATTCTCATGTGCCTTTTAAGGTGTCCTTGTTGTTTGAAACTCTTTCCACACTGACAGCAAGTGAAAATACTCATAGTTCCTGTCTTTTGAGCTGTTTTTTGTTTAGAAATCTTTTCAGACTCTAAGGAACAAACAGATTTTTCTCCAGATACGAAATTATGAAGATTCTCAAACTGATCTTTCTCTTCAGTTTCATTCAGTACTTCTCTCTCCTCTTTCAGCGCTGTTAGGTCTAAGTTGGAAAAACAAAGGGATAAAAGTTAACCCCAGTTTAATGGCACAAAGCAGTTAACATCACAACATGTAGATACATATAACAGTAGTTCAAACCAATAAGTGTTAAGTTTTCCACAAAAAGTAATTTACCATTCTATCTTTTAGGCCTGGTCCACACTAACGCCTGTTTCACAAAGCCAAAGCCTTTTGGAAAATCTATTTGTGGCGGCCAGTTTTGATATTGTGGCAAGTCGTCACAAATTTATCCATGTATGGGAAACACCACTTAAGCCAACTCATCACCTTAACCTTAAGTTGGGCTAGAATTAAATTAATGCCAAAGCTCAGCTTTTGTTTTTCATGCCCCAGTTTGAGAACCACTGGTCTATACCGTTCACATCTTAAAATACAGTACCTTGGTGTAAGAATGACCTACTGCTCCACTCTGATGCCTCCTGAACAGTGTTCATCTATTTATTTACTTGATTATATTGATATTATTTGAATTATTTTCTTCATTTCCTTTCTTTATCTGGTTATTTAGTTTATATATTTTGTTCCTTCTTCTTTCCCTTTTTCCTAATCTTCCTACTTATTCCCTTTTTTAACTTTATACATTTACAAGATATCAAGGTGTACATCTTATGCATTACAATCTTACACCTCACATAATTACATCAGAATTTAACTTCAATGTTAATGCTTTTGTTTTGGCTTATTTTGTGTTTGTTTTATTGTCAGACTTGCTGTATATTTTATTTATACTTATCTATATATGTATATACACATACTTTATATTACAGCTCTTTTCTCCTATTTTGTACTGTTTTTCTGTATGTCCTACGTTGTCTTACCCTGGAAATCCAGAGGTCTTGCGAGAGCACAATTTGAATTGTCTCTGCAAGACACTCTGGCATCGAGCAATGGTGCAGGTTACTGCAATACGTAAGCAATTGTGGGAACCAATCAAATCGGTGTATCTGATGCAGTGTTGTTTTTGACAACCATCTTAGATTTAGTCTTAGTCTTAGTCTTTTGGACTAAAATGGTTATTAGTTTTAGTCAAATTTTAGTCACTTCTATACGTGATAGTTTTAGTCCAATTTTAGTCGACGAAAAGTCAAAAAGGTTTTAGTCTAGTTTTAGTCGACGAAAAGTCAAAAAGGTTTTAGTCTAGTTTTAGTCAAAAAAAGGGGAAAAATAGTCTTTTAACAAATTAATGTAGGTCAGTAAGCATTTTGCTGTTGGGTAGTGTCACACTAATGCTAAAGCGGCTTGCCATACTAGTATAGCAAAGAGTATTTAATGCTAAAACGGCTTGCCATAGCGGCAGCTATTTTCCGGTTTTAATTGGCATGCACAATAGTGATGGGAAGTTCGGTTCTTTTCCGCGAACCGGTTCTTTCGGACGGTTCGTTTCAAAGAACCGGTTCAAAAAACCAGTTCACCAGTTCTTTTACGCTATGACGTAATGACGTCATTAACGTAATTACTATCGTCCCGCACCCATATACAGTTACATGCAGTGATCATATGAGTAAGTTTTACAAGTCTTGATTTAATAAATTATAAGATAAATTAATTCTAATCAGAAACACTATCAGCTTACTGCACATGCACAATCCATAAAGACTTTGTTATAAACATACGTTTCACCAGATCCCCTCATTAAAGTCCTCAGTTAACCGCGCTCATAGCATTAGCACAGAGACAGTGGTAAAAAAAGAACTAGTTCGGTTTGAGATGGAGTCAGTCATAGCAGGAGTTTGTTTGTTTGGCAGCTGCACGAGTCACGCATGCGCACAGTATCAGCTCATCGATTCTCGAATCGGACGCGTCCGAAAGAAACCGGTTCTCGTTCAGTGTACTGGTGATCCGACAACCGCTGCAACCGCTTCTTGAGTCGAGAATGAGATTGGAGAACTCACACAGAGAGTGACTGAAACGTGCCGCTTGGTTTGCTTGTGCAGTAGTTTGATTACTTCATTTTTAGCATTATACCACCGTTTAAAAGTTAAATAAAAATCTTTTATAATAATTTTTGTTTGAACATGGTTCAAATTATAGTTGTGTATTGTATCATTAAAACATTGTTTATTTAATACAAACACAATTTTTGCATGTCATCATTATCTTTTATTACAGTGCAGCTAATTCATAAATCACATGTTTTCTTTTAATCAAACTCATTTATTATGGTACCACGACACTTCCCTGACCTAGATCATAAAAACCCTTTTAGCCAATAACCTAACAGAATCCTTAAGTAAACTTTTAACAAAACGTTTAACAAAATAGACCAACTTGACTAACGTGCTTCATTTCATCTGGTTGAAAAATGACACGCATGCGCACAGTATCAGCTCATCGATTCTCAACTCGGACGCGTCCGAAAGAAACCGGTTCTCGTTCAGTGTACTGGTGATCCGAAAGAGAGCGATTCTCGTTCAGTGTACTGATGATCCGACAACCGCTGCAACCGGTTCATGACTCGAGAACGACAACCGCTCTGGCAGCTGCTCTGCTCATGCGCATCATCAGCTCTCTTTTCACAGCCGTTCAAACACTGTTTGAGTAACTGAATAACTCGGGAAATTGATTTATTTTGAATCAGAGGGAGTGTCGGGCACGTTAAAAAGTAAAAACCTTTAAGTAATTTGTGGATTAGTGCTTACTAGAGACACGAACCGTTTCAAACAATTCAGTTCGATTTGGTGTACTGGTTCAACCGGGTCACTAAGAAGATCCGGTTAAATTGAACGATTCGTTCGCTAATGCACAATAAGCAGAAATGTCATGCATTTTAAATGTCTGACGGACCACCCACTAACATTTTCGTCTATTCTCGTCTCGTCAACGAAAACTCACACACGTCTCGTCATGTTTTAGTCATCAACGAGCCATTTTTATGTCGTCATCGTCTCGTTTTCGTCATGAAAAAAGTGGTGTCAACGAAATGATTTCGTCATCGTCAACGTTGACGAAAACAACACTGATCTGATGTAGGCGGGCCAGAGGCGAGCTAAGCTGATGATGACAGCACTGCGACGTCCGAATCATGTAGTAAACTTTGAAAGATCGCTGTCGCTACAGATGAACCACAAGTTGTTTGAAACGGCTTTGGCCGCTACAATGAACGAGTTAGACTTGGCTTTCCATATAAAAGAGGAACAGAAAACCGAAAACTCGAATCGTTCCTTTGCAAGAAGGACGTTTTTGCTGTTTTGCCGACTGGATACGGCAAGAGTTCAATCTATCAGTTCACGAGTTCACGTTTACATATAATTAGCCGGAGAATAGTAGTGCATGTTTGGCGTGCTGTCCGGTGAAGGGCTCCGAGCTCGGGAGTGGCCCGAACCCAGAGTACGTTACCCTCCAATAGGAGTAGCGAGAACTCGGAGTGATGAGATGGGGTTGTGGAGGGTTACTGATAAACCATCGAGTGAATTGAGGTGAGTCAGCTGTATTTAAACCTATGGCGCTGATTGACTTGTGATGTTTACGCTAAGCATCTGACACCTTCTCCCGAACTTTGTTAATGAAACATCATTTAGCTCTGCTGGTAGCTAAGCGTGTATTGTTGTGATTGGTCGTGGCATTATCCAATTGCGTGCAGTTAGAGTTTCAAATGCACGCTTGGTGCCGCCCCTCGAATTAGGCAGTTTTCATTGCTCGATGCCAGACCCTTAATCTTAATAGATTAGGGTCTGGATTTTTCCAGGCTAACGTTGTCTTGTTCTAAAAAAAAGAAGGTAAATGAAATGATCTTACTAGAAGATATGCATGAAAAAGTGTAATCTGTTCCATTTGAATAAGTGAATTTAACGCTTTCTGACATTTCAGTGTGGATGAGAAACTTTTAGAAAATGCTAGTGTGGATAGAGAATATTTTAACACTAAAAGGCTGTTTTCAATTGTATCCAGATTAATTTAGACGTAGCCTAAGTGTTTACTTGTTTATTTGCTTACCAAATACTTTAAATTAACAAATGTAGACAGCATGCAGTAGCCAAATGTGATTACTAACATTTCAAGGTTTGCTTTGTTAGTACTTTTGCGTAAGTAGCCAAAAGTGCTATAAATCAATGGTTTTAATATTAGAAGCAGATACTAGGTTTAATGTAACAGAAAAAAATATAATTTTGATTTAGGTTAATTCCATATTATTGTTACAACTTAAATGCATGATGTCATAATAACAAATGGCCAATGTGAAAGCAAGATCTTCTCAGTTGCACTTGAAGGCAGCATTAGTATTTGATCTCAACACTTGATCTCAAAACATTTCTACACTCGTGTGACATTCATAAATATCATTCATTTTTGTAGTGACTTCAGGTTTGAGAATAAAAACCAACCTGTTTGTTCCTCAGTATCTTCATGTTTCTCTATGAATACTTCTTCAATCTTCATGTCTTCACTCTCCTCTTTGATAAACACCATCTTTGTTTGTTCCTCAGTATCTTCATGTTTGATGAATGTTTCTTCAATCCTCATGTCTTCACTCGCCTTTTTAATAAACGCCATCTTTGTTTGTCTCTCAGTATCTTCATGTTTGACTATGAATGTTTCTTCAATCTTCATGTCTTCACTCTCCTCTTTAATAAACACCATCTTTATAATATTGTGTCACATGGATCTCTGTTGATTCTCCAGGAGTTTTTCTGTGTGTTTGAACACTTTTTCCTGTTTCAGATGAGAATAATTAATAGACAGAAAAATCAATGCAAACACAATCTCTGGGTGCTTTTCAATCAGCTCCTAGTTCAGTAGTCAGTGCACTAGTAAGACAGTCAGAGAGTAGTTCAGTGTTTCCCCTACAATTATCTTAGGGGGGCGCCCCGCCCCGCCCCCTTGAACGTCAAGTTCATTTTATTTTCGACAAAGTGCCAGGGCACAATAAAAGTCATTTTAGGTTATCTTTCCTATGGAACAGGTCTATACATTGTTCTTTTATCAAACAAACGAAATAGCCTTATGTTATTTATCTTATTTACACGAAAACATGTCATTTCTGTCTCTACATGGTCACGCTTTTACAATGTCTCCTCCGCGAAAAAAACAAACCACGGACTGGATCGCGGACTCCATTCATAAAAAGCAAATCTACTATAGTGCGAAATGCCACGTAAATTTTTTTTTTTTTACTTGTTTTTTTTTACTTTTTTTGGCCATTGCATCTCACATGAACAGATAAACTCAATCTCCAAAGCTCTTGTGAATGTCACTTTTACCGTTTCATTTGAGAGAACTAGCATCATATCATACTGTACACACGATAGACTGTAATAAAGATGGACAACGCATCTCCGCTTCATTCCATATAGAAAAGTGAAGCCAAAACAACTCAATATGGCCGCTACCATCTTGGGAGAAATGACATCTTTTGGAGCCAGAGCATGCGCAGTAGAGATTCGTTTGAAGCCAGAGCATGCGCAGTAGTGTCGTGAGGCGGAGAGGCGCTATCAAAGCCCCGCCTTAACTCCCGCAAACCCAAACCCAAAGTTAGGCCTTTGGTTTTGTTTCATTTTAATAGTAAACCTCTGTTTGTTTATGATTATGAGACACCAAACCCCATTTTCATAGCATCAAATAACAACTTAAAAAATAAATTATTAGAAAAACGATGGAAACCATCTTTGGAAAAAAAATATTTGAAGTGTAATTTGATTATTTATTTTGGCTTACGTCCCATTAGATTACATGGAGAGGGCGGGGTTTATGACCTGTACTGCAGCCAGCCACCAGGGGGCGATCGAAAACTTTTGGCTTCACTTTTCAGGACACCTACGGCACACTTGGTACACGCTGGCTGTGTCCAAATTCAGGGTCTACATCCTTCGGAGGATTCATTTGAAGGATGTTACGTCACAGCGCCGCGACGAAGGCTGTCCAAATTCATGGGATCCTTCAAATGCGGCCCACAAATACGTCCTCCTTTTCCCCGAATTTGAAGGATGGGTCTGGTGGATCCTTTCCCGTCCTACCAATCCCATAATTCCTTTCGGCAGAGCGCTTCCAGAATTTTCAAATAATAGCGAACAAATCGAACGGTAGTAGTGATGTAAGTTTTAAAAAAACTGGCGTTTCTTGGTGTTTTTTGTTATAGCGGTTGTCTAGTTAGGCCTTTGGTTTTAGCGTTAAGCTTATTTTTTTTTTACATTTGTATGTCACTTTCGTAAACTGGCTTCTTTCTTACTGCCTGTGTGAATATCCCCTTACACACAGCTAATTCTTGTTAGTGATTGAAGCTGTTTTTAACGCTTTTAGGGACGATAGAGCAGCTCTTTTGTTTTGTGCAGTACAGATAACCTTACTTCTTGCTTAGCGCTGTCACGGTTGCTAGGCGACACGATATGAGCAACGGGGAAGAGAGGGAACTGAAAGAAGGGTAGGCTGTCCAAATTCACAGACTCCTACTTCCAGGTTTTGCGGTCTTCGGAGGACCCCTCCTCCTTCAACCTGGTAGGAAGGATCCTAAGGAGGATGCAGACCCTGAATTTGGACACAGATACAGAAACTTCACGGCAACCTGTCAAAATAAAAGTACGGTGTAACATGTAACAGAACAATATTAGTCTTGTATTACTTTTGTACAGTATAATGTAGGTTTTTTTTTTTAATAAACTATAAAGAACTTTCCCTACAGGTTATTTTTAGTTTTTATTGAATAACCTAGAGAGAACGTTCCCAGAACGTCATTACCATTTAAAAATATTAAAACTTTGCAGATGACTTAGATTTTTTCTCATTTTAAAATGTATTTTTTTCATTATAATCAAACTAGAACCTTATGTCCGAAATAATAAATGACATCAAAGTGTTTAACCCGCATTATAATGATAATATAATTTTGATTTTATAGTTAAATTAAGCCAAGGTTAAGTGTCTGAAAATCATATTATAAACTTTCTTTACTTCATCATGCGCTTTCTCCTGTCGTCAACATAAAGCGGCGCGCTCGCGTAATTTAAAAAATAACGGTCATTTCGTTTAACTGACTGACTAACGTTTGTTGATTAATCTCTTTTAGGAATAATTACTTTTAACTAATATATATACACGAGAGTAAATATTGTTATTTTAGGGAGATTTGACACGTCTTACTGAAGAAAACATAATGTTAACCAAGACTTTTCGTTTAGTGACCAGAAGAGGGAAGCACATCATCGTTAATTCAGCGGTAAGAAACGAATGTGATGTTATCCTAGATAAAGTCAAATAAATGTTAATCGTTTTTAATGTCTGTAAAAAAATAAATAAATACACATTTTAAAAAATAATATTTTGTTGAAGTCATGTTTTTTTGTGCTTTAATAAACAAAATCTGGGTCGTTTTATGGTATGGTACTTCTACATCTTACATTAACAAAATCTAACATAGTATAGCATAATTCAGTCTCATTTAATGCTCCTTATGATGGTTAAATGTGCTCTGATTATCTGTAATGATTAAACAATAGTTTAAAACAAGACATGGTGTGTAGTAGTGATTATTGAGATTCACATCCGTCCGCCTTCCATGCCGCTTACTCCGGGACACAGGAGTGCTGACGTACAGAAGCGGTACTGGAGTGAAGAGTTTAGGAGAACGTTCTGGGAACCTTCTAGGAACATAAATAGAACGTTCCCTATTGGTTGGCCAGGAAAGTTTTCTTTACGTAACTAGAACATTCCCTCTAGGTAAGGGGAACGTTCCGGGAACGAAAACTAACCTGGCTAAAGAAAACTTTCCTGGCTTACCAATAGGAAACGTTCTATTTATGTTCCTAGAAGGTTCCCTGATGGTTCCCACAACGTCATAAGAACGTTCCCCTAACCTAAAGGGAACGTTCTAGTTATGTAAAGAAAACTTTCCTGGCTAACCAATAGGGAACGTTCTTGGGAACTTTCTGGGAACCAAAAATTGTTAGCTGGGTTACCACTTAATTGTAGAAAAAATTACTACAATTATTATTTAAACGGTAAATTATTATTATTTATTGATTTTAATAGTAAACCTCTGTTTGTTTATGATTATGAGAAAAATTAAAACACAAGAATTTCTATTAAAAAAAAAAAAAAGCAAAAGATTGTAGAGCCCTAATTGATCAAAATGTTAAAGTAGAGAGTTTTTGAGTTATATTTTCATTGAAATAAAATGTTTTCGTTATTTCACAAAGTAGGGTAAAGTACTGGGGGGAAAAAGTAACCCCAAAGCTGGAAACCTAGGGGAAACACTGTAGTTAAATAGACTTCAATAGACTTAGTTAATAGACTTATATATTAAATGTATAAAATATATACAAAATACACAGTGATATTCAGATAGGCTATTTTGATTTATATTTGGTATTCAATTATTTGTACATCGTTTGTGTTTGTTGTTGTCGTTTGTAGGCCGCGTGCCGCTGATTCGAATCACTGAATCATTTCACAAATGATTTGGTTCAAATGATTCGGCTTCTCAGTTTCTCTCATCACTTCTTATCATCACACGATTGATTCATGATATAGAGAGAGAAATGAGACGCACGTTCTCTGTTACTAAAGGCTAACGCTTTAAGTAACACTGAATAAACATAACATTTATTTTCCATAGATTGTGAAAACGCTTTATTGATGCAACAATGTCCATTGGTTTAAAAACTTTAAAACCACAAACCTTTCTTCAGGCGAATCACAACAGATGAGGAGCGCGGCGCAGCTTTATGACGTCACATCACCAGAGCAAAATAAAAGTCCACTGGTGCACTTCTCTCTAGAATCACAAATATATCATAGAAATGTTGTATATAGAATAGAATTTCGTACCCATATGATGATGCTTTTCTGAAGTTATTAATATCGTTAATCTATTAATATTATTCTCTATTGTATGTACATTTATAAGACTGTTTTATGTTGATATACCTTGCCATTCAATTCACATTAAACTAGTCAATGCTGCTGTGTAACTGTAACAAAGAGGGTGTGATGGCAAATTTAATCTATCACTCTTTTGACTATTGTAATCAATCTCAAAATTTTGTTTGTTTGTTTGTGTATTCATTTATTTATTTCTCTTTTGGAAAGTTACTGAAACACTGTCAGGCATATGAGGACACAAAAATATATTTGTGTCAGTTTCTATTTACCACTAGAGAAATGTATTTATTAATGAAATATGACTTACATTTCCCCAGAATATTATTACTTTTTAAAAAAAAAAATGTTATATAATCCGTGCTAAAATATGATTATAATATTATTAAGATACATATTAAGATTTCAGTTTTGGAAATGCATTTACAAACAAATTAAAGTCATTAATAGCAGATCCACACTGAAAATGAAGAAATCTTCTGTAAGGATTGGATGGAAATAATATGGTCTGTATTTGATCTTTTTTTATTTTCAGTGGTAATGTTCTTTTATGTAAGCAATTTTGTTTTTAAATACTTTTTTTGCAGCGTAAAGGAAAATGGTTAATTGATTATTACCTTTTTAGTTTCCTTAATTGGCAAAATTTGCAAACATATTCAGTTGTTACTCCTCATTTTCCCTTTCTAACAGTGAACAGTTCAGTTAATAAATACAAGATACAATACCTGCTTTACTAGAAACTCAATCTCTAGAAGTGCATTCATTAAAAAGTATAATTATGTCATATTAGTGTTATGATTTTAGTGAAGTTACAAGTTTTGAAACCAAAATGCCTGCGACATCCAGTTAGACCCGTAGTAAACTCAGAAGAGAAGATCAGGAGACTCTTGATTGAGATGTTACTGTGTGTCGCTGCAGTCATCCAGACTGACTAAAGCACTCAATCACTGGAGTTTTATTCAGATTTCAGGATCGACATTAGAAGAAAAAATATGCAAAGGATGTAAGCAGTTACAGGAATTTGTCCGGATTTACAGCGACTCTAATCCAATCAGCAGAACTACAGACTCATTATCACAGAGATCAGGGAAAGTCTCACCTTCAGCCTCTGCATTCATATTTAACTCAGATATTGATCAGAAACAAAGACACCAATTAAAGAAATGAGGCAGAAACAGCCAATAAAGACAAAAGATGACACTTACCATCATTTCACATTCATACTCACACACTCCTAAAGCCAAATATATTCATTTTAAAATGTAAATGTCATTTATCCTTCTGATCCAAACAATGGAAACAGTGACAGGAAAACCAAATAAAGACAAACAAGGACAAGGAGCACATTGTAAAAAAAAAACAAAAAAACAAAAACACACACAAGGACAGTCCATAGGTGTGACAATCCTTACTGCAAAAGACACAATTATATTGGTTGAAATAAAATTATTGCTTAGGAAATTTAGCAGAAATGTTCAGTTGTAAATTAATCTCTTTTTCTTTAGGTGTGTGTGAATACAAATGTAAAAAGACACTGTCATATTTTATCTGTTTACACTTGATACTTCTGCCTCATTTCTTTAATTTTTGTGATTGTTAATGCTAATGAAGACCTGAGTTGTGTGTGAATGTGTTTTTCCCTGATCTCTTTGATCATGAGTGCTATAGTTAGAGTATAGTATAGAACTGATCACATCCCTCGAATACTGTGTTTAAGCTTGTGATCTGAGAGCTTTGTCTTCATCTGTAAGAACGACCTCCTGAAATCTGAATAAACTCCAGTGATTGAGTGTTTTAGTCAGTCTGGATGACCGCAGAGACACACAGGACCAGCTCAAACAAGAGTCTCCTGATCTTCATTTTCCTGCAGGTGTATTAAAGGTATTTTGTTTTCAAAACATTTTACTTCACTAAAATCATAACACTAATACAACATGTTTTTTTTTTCTAATAGATGTACTTCTAGTTAAAGTTTCTAATAAACAGTTTATTGTGTCTTGTATTTATTACCTAAACTTTTCACTGTTAATAAAAGAAGATATTGAGTGAACTGAATAGGTTGGCGTATGTTTGCCAATTTATCGAAACTGAAAAGGTAATAATGAATTAATATCCCCTGGAATACCCTCTAGATGACCATTGCTTCTATTTCATGTTTCTTTGGACTGTATTATGCCCTGTTTTTTTTTTTTTTTTTTTTTTTTTTTGGTAAACCTTGTCTTCTTCCTTTTATTGTCATGTGATTATCTTTAGAATAAATAACCCAGTGTTGGTTATGGTCTGTCTAGTGTTGTACCTGTGTGATTGTGTTTGCTGGTGAGTCTTGTTTTACTTTTCTAAGATGACTGATTACTCAAAGCTTGTGTTTTTTGCAGCAATCTGGTAGTCATAGTTTTTACTTCTGGTCCTTTAATAACATTTTAGTGTATGTGATTTTATAGATGTTAAAGTATTTGCAAGGCTTAACACTAAGAGTTTTGAGTTGTTAAAATTTTTACTTGCCCCACCACAAAAAAGTATTAACAAAATAAATTAAAATAGTTATTGTTTTTCATTGTGTTTAACCCATGCAACTCTATATGGCTATGATGACACCAAATTTAAGATACCAGTGAAATTTGAAATATTTCAATTAAATTTTCACACCACAATGAGAACAAACGATCAAATTATGAAATGTAATTTGAATGAAATTAAATGAAAATGTTATTTATTCTTGTGATAGTTGTTATAGTTAAGTTGAAAACAGTTGTGTTGTATATTTTTGTGGAGTCCACATTATTAATTTAACATTATAAATGCCTTTTACTGTTACTTTTGATGCATCTTGAAGGAACAATCCACTTTTTTTTTTTGGAAATAGGCTCATTCTCCAACTCCCCCTGAGTAAATAATTTGAGTTTTACCGTTTTGAAATCCATTCAACCGTTCTCCTGTTCTGGCGATATCACTTTTAGCATAGATTAGCATAAATCATTGAATCCTATTAGACCAATAGCATCGTGTTAAAAAATGACCAACGAGTTTCAGTATTTGTCCTATTTAAAACTTGACTCTTCTGTAGTTATATCGTGTAGTAATACCAGCGTGTACTAATCTTATCAGCCTAGAAAATTGCAGCTTTACATTTTGTAAAGCTGCAATTTTCTAGGCCGATAAGATTAGGAACTACACTTCCATTCTGGCGTAATAGTCAAGGAAGTTTGCTGCTGTAATAAGGCTGAAGCAGGAGCAGTAATACCACGCAGCACATGTGCAAATGCTTACCTAACTGGGGACTAATTTCAGGTGCTCCGTGATATTACTGCGCCTGCTGCGTCCATATTACGGCAGCAAACTTCCTTGACTATTAGACCAGAATGGGAGTGTAGTTCCTAATCTTATCAGCCTAGAAAATCGCATCTTTACATTTTCTGCCGTTCTCAGTACACGATATAACTACAGAAGAGTCAAGTTTTAAATAGGACAAATATAGAAACTCGTTGGTCATTTTTGAACGCGATGCTACTGGTCTAATAGGTTTCAATAATCTATGCTAACCCAGCCAGCAATGACATGTGGGGCCCAGATGAGGGATTCATGGGCGGCAAATGTGGGCCCCATTATGGGCTTGCACCCGGGATCCACATTGGGGCCAGCCGTGGAAGCCCAGACGTACTAAAAGTGGGACCTGTAAGGGTACTGCATGGGTCTTAACTGGGCAATTCATGCCAAACCCATTTGGGCCCCACCTGCCCAAAGGGGTTTAAAGTGGGTTTGCACCCGGGATCCAGCCGTGGATGCCCAGATGGGTTTTAAGTGGGATCTGTAAGGGTCTTATGTGGGTCTTAACCGGGGAATACATGTCAGACCCATTTGGGCCCCACCTGCCCAAAGGGGTTTAAAGTGGGTTTGCACCCGGGGTTCCACATGGGGGCCAGCCAACGCCCAGGAGGACCAGGCCGCCCCCCCCGAGATGTGCTCAAGGTGGACAATTAACATTTTTATTTAAAAGACAAAAAACAGTCTGCAATACAAAGTCTGTGCAAATGCCATACAAAATTAACATTTTACATTTCAGCTATTTTTTTAAGAAATACAGCACAATTACATAAAAAAACATGGGACAGTTTCATCAAAACTTTTAATTAAATATGTTTACCTTAAATCTATTAGAAAATATTTCCTGATAATTCACTCACCCCCATGTAATCCAAGATGTTCATATCTTTCTTTAAGTTATATCATTTCCCCATGTTACCAGAGTAATTTCTTTGTTTTTACTAAATTAAAGAAACAACCACTGAGCTGATTCTGTGTAATCTTTGTTTATTCTTTTCTTTAGTGCTCAAATTTAGCTTAAACCCTCTTATTAAATCATCAGATACTTCAGAAACTTAAAGCAATTGACATCAGATCCAGAAAGAAGATAGAATAATGAGCAGTTCAGTGGCCTTGCAGTAGTGAGAAAAAAAATTGTATATATAGCACTTCCCCAAATGTTGCAGGTTTGGAACAGCATGTAGAAAAACATTGAGTACGCTGAAAAATGGTTTTGAAGCAACAATCCAACTTCAGCTTTCCTCCTTTTCAGATCAACATGCAAAGTCCTTTTGCTGCATGAATGTCTAGCTGATATGGACACTCTCCTTTCTTTTAGAGCAGTGTGAAACCAACCTCAGACATATAAAGATATCAAGGAGTCCTTTCTACAAAATAAACATTAAACAATATTAAACATCAACAGTGTTTGAAGTGAAACCTCCAAAAACAAACAAACAAGTACTTACAGACTGAGCTAAAAACACAAGGTTTCTCAATCAATCTCAATCTTTGAGATTTTCTAGCAGCCAAAGGTAACAACCACATGCTCCCTCCACCAAACAAATCTACTTCTTCTTTGTAGCAGCTACCTCTATATCCTGTATGAAAGTTCTTTAGAGCGCCCTCTAGTGCCCTGTAGAATTACTACAACCACTTTAGTCATACCGAAATATATAAAAATAAAATACGAGTAACTTAGGACAGGTTACAAAGTCGAAAAGAAAGTAAAGTTTTTGATGAGTAGATTTCAGGATTTTTCTCCATATAGTGGACTTAAGGTCAAGGATAAAGGTTTCAAAATTTCAACACAGCTTTCAAATGGGATGGGATGATGTAGAGCCCTTTGAAGCTGCATTGACAATTAAATTTGGACCTTCAACCTGTTGGCTCCCATCGAAAATATGGAGAAAAATCTTGGAACGTTTTCCTCAAAAACCTTTTCGACAGAAAAAGAGACAGACACGAGCATCTTGAATGATGGAGGGGTGAGTAAATTATCAGCAGGAAATATTTGTGTCAGAACTGAACTAGTCCTTTAAAACTGAATAAATACAAAACCAACAGCCAGTTTTTAATTTGTAACTATTTGTACACGTGTACATGCAATTTTCTTATGCTTTTTCTATTTTATAATTTTTAAGTGTCTTATTTTATCATATTTTGATGCAATTAATGTTATTGCCCTTGTATGTTCGTTTTTTAAAGACTGCAATTAGAATGAAAATAAATAATGAAAATAAATAAATAATGATTTTTTTTTTAAATAATGGTCTTTTATTTTGTTGAATGAACAATGGATGGCGTCACCGGTTCAGATTTGGTTGACCAAACGTACACGGACCCTTCCCACACTAAATTATCATCCTACTGTATATTCCACCAGAGAGGACTGCAAACATATTGTCATTTGGACTACTGTGGTATTGCTTTTTGACACGACTTCTGCAAATAAATTATACACTCACTCTTTATTGGTTAATTTGTTCTTTATAAAAATAAACAATTTTTAATGCAATACATTTTTATTGCATGGTTACATGATTTGTGGATTTTAAGACTGATTTTCTATTTTATACATATTCTACTTCTGTTTTATATAAAATTACAGAGTTTTAATGTAAAATACACCTAAATATAAAACTAATAAGATTTACTTTCAAATTACACCGTGTTCCAAATTATTATGCAAATGATATATTTCTCTGATTTTCATAATTAGTCAATGCAAATGACAGTCAGTATAATTTTTCATTTTTCAAGTCATCAACCATTAGGGTATAATTTGAATTATACTGAACAAAGCTCCTAATGATAACAATATTTATTTCAAAAATAAAAAAAACTGACAATGCACTGTTCCAAATTATTATTCACAACAGAGTTAAAACATTTTATAGGTTGTAAAGAACTGAAAATTGGCATTTTCTGAATTTGCAGCATTAGGTGGTCATATTTACTGAAATCAAAAGCTATTTCAATCAAAAACATCCTAACAGGGCAAGTTACATCTTAACATAGGACCCCTTCTTTGATATCACTATCACAATTCTTGCATCCATTGAACTTGTGAGTTTTTGGAGAGTTTCTGATTGAATTTGTTTGCAGGATGTCAGAATAGCCTCCCAGAGCTGCTGTTTTGATGTGAACTGCCTCCCACCCTCATAGATCTTTTGCTTGAGGATGCCCCAAAGGTTCTCAATCTTGTTGAGGTCAGGGGAGGATGGTGGCCACACAATGAGTTTCTCATCTTCATACTTTGCCGAGGTCATTTTCACCTTCAGGGACCCTAAAGGAACCTACCAGCTCTCTCCCTATGATTCCAGCCCAAAACGCCACCTCCTTGTTAACGTACGCAGCCTTGTTGGGACATGTTCCATCCACTACTCCATCCATCTGGACCATCCAAAGATGCACGACACTCATCAGTAAACAAGACTGTTTGAAAATGAGTTTTCATGTATGTCTGGGCCCACTGCAACCATTTCTGCTTGTGAGCATTAGTTAGGAGTGGCCGAATAGTAGGTTTATGCTCAACTGCAAGCCTCTGGAGGATCCTACACCTTGATGTTCGCGGGACTCCAGAGGCACCAGCAGCTTCAAATACCTGTTTTCTACTTTGTAATGACATTTTAGCAGCTGCTCTCTTAATCTGATGAATTTGTCTGGCAGAAACCTTCCTCATTCTGCCTTTTCCTGAACAAACCAGTCTGTGCTCTGAATCAGCCACAAATCTCTTCACAGTACAATGATCACATTTAAGTTTAAGTTCTTACCTTGTCCAAGGCATTGTACGATTTGACGCTTTTCGGCAGCAGAGAGGTCTATTTTCTTTCCCATATTGCTTGAAACCTGTGGCCTACTTAATAATGTGGAACATTCTTCTTAAGTAATTTTCCTTTAATTGGGCTCATTTGGCAAACTATTTATCACAGGTGTCTGAGATTCATTTCAGTGATCCAAAGAGCCATGAGACACAATACCATTCATGAGTTTATGATCATTTGGAACCCGTGTTCCATGCCCACTTGGCCCATAAATATGCCATTCAAGACCCATATATGTGTTCCCAGATCAAACCTATGCCCACTTGGCCCATAAATATGCCATTCAAGACCCATATATGTGTTCCCAGATCAAACCTATGCCCACTTGGCCCATACATATGCCATGCAGGACCCATTTATGCATTCCCAGTTCAAACCCATGCCCACTTGGCCCATAAATATGCCATTCAAGACCCATATATGTGTTCCCAGATCAAACCTATGCCCACTTGGCCCATAAATATGCCATGCAGGACCCATATATGCATTCCCAGTTCAAACCCATGCCCACTTGGCCCATAAATATGCCATGCAGGACCCATATATGTGTTCCCAGATCAAACCAATGTCCACTTGGCCCATAAATATGCCATTCAAGACCCATATATGTGTTCCCAGATCAAACCCACTTGGCCCATAAATATGCCATGCAGGACCCATATATGTGTTCCCAGATCAAACCTATGCCCACTTGGCCCATAAATATGCCATTCAAGACCCATGTATGTGTTCCCAGATCAAACCTATGCCCACTTGGCCCATAAATATGCCATTCAAGACCCATATATGTGTTCCCAGATCAAACCTATGCCCACTTGGCCCATAAATATGCCATGCAGGACCCATATATGCATTCCCAGTTCAAACCAATGCCCACTTGGCCCATGAATATGTCATGCAGAACCCATATATGCGTTCCCAGATCAAACCCATGCCCACTTGGCCCATAAATATGCCATTCAAGACCCATATATGTGTTCCCAGATCAAACCTATGCCCACTTGGCCCATAAATATGCCATGCAGGACCCATATATGCATTCCCAGTTCAAACCCATGCCCACTTGGCCCATAAATATGCCATTCAAGACCCATATATGTGTTCCCAGATCAAACCTATGCCCACTTGGCCCATAAATATGCCATGCAGGACCCATATATGCATTCCCAGTTCAAACCCATGCCCACTTGGCCCATAAATATGCCATGCAGGACCCATATATGTGTTCCCAGATCAAACCTATGCCCACTTGGCCCATGAATATGTCATGCAGAACCCATATATGCGTTCCCAGATCAAACTCATGCCCACTTGGCCCATAAATATGTCATGCAGGACCCATATTTGTGTTCCCAGCTCAAACTCATGCCCACTTGGCCTATAAAAATTCTATGCTGGACCCATATGTGCATTCCCAGTTCAAACCCATGCCCACTTGGCCCATAAATATGCCATGCAGGACCCATATATGCATTCCCAGTTTAAACCCATGCCCACTTGGCCCATAAATATGCCATGCAGGACCCATATATGTGTTCCCAGATCAAACCCATGCCCACTTGGCCCATAAATATGCCATGCAGGACCCATATATGCATTCCCAGTTCAAACCCATGCCCACTTGGCCTATAAATATGCCATGCAAGACCCATATATGCATTCCCAGTTCAAACCCATGCCCACTTGGCCCATGCCTGTCCCTTATGTGGCCCATGTAATCAGCTCATATGGGCTTCCTATTTGGGACTCATACTACAAAACCTACATGGGACCCGCTGATTTCACCCAGCCAAAGCCCATGCCCACACAGTTCCCATGGAAACCCTAGTTAACCCAGCTGGGCCCCACAAGTCATTGCTGGCTGGGTGCTTGCGGAAAATTCCTATAGGCGTGCAGGTGACTAGAACAGCCACTTTTGGTGATAATTCTATGACGCATGCCGAGTGCCAGGTAATCGTGTCAGCATCGGGGAGATTAATTCTGAAATAAGGCTATCTATCTGGGTAAATATTACTGCTAAACTTTTCTTTGATGTCCATGAGAATTCGTGACACATTTGTGTGTAATGTTGACTTGTAATTTTTAGATGAGGTTGGATTGGGGCTAATCTGCATAAACCTCGTGTCGGGTGATAGTGGAAATTCCCAGTGTAAGTTTGATATTTCTTTTTATGTATTACTTCCGGAAGTGTACAAATGCTATCATTTCTGTTAAACTTGTGTTTATGTGAAATTGTGACAGCAGAATTGAGATGACTTTATTAATGTGTTTCATTAATCTCTTCTCAATACCATAGCACTACCGTATTCTTTACTGTGTAATCATCTTGTTTTGGACCGTTTTTGTATAGGAATGTAGTATTCTGGTGAAACCACAACCGAGCGTTTTGTTTTGATACTTTATCTATACGACCCGATTAAGAGTGCAGATAACTTTTCTTTAGAGTGCTCACTCCAGAGAAGTTTATTAGGGAGTGTGGGTCTCATACTGTTTTTCTTACTGTTTATTCAATAGAAATCACTGTCTGAAATTACATTTTGTCACATCTGAATAGGAGTAGCGAGGCATTGTTATTTGTGATTATTCTGTAAATTTTACTTCTTATAGAATAACTTTATTTGACATTGGTAACTTTGTTTTTTTCTCCGGCTATTGTCTCATTTATTATTATCATTCTTTGTGCCCAGGGGTGTTCCCACCGACCGCTGTAACCATTTTCAAATACAAAACAGCAGTCAGATAAAACCCCTTTACAAATTAATCTGTTGCCGTGCGTGTTTTTTTCCCCTTTCCACCCGGTTACACACTCAAAAAAATGATATGTTGGCATTACTTAACTTTTTTATGTCAACAGGTTTCATGTAAATGAGTAAAGTTGCCTTTAAGAAAGAATTTTTATTTCAGTGAATTTAAGGTAATTATATAAAGGTAATATAGTCACAATTTTGTTTCGGTCAATCAACGTAACATTCATGATTTTATGTTAATCTATTTAGTTAATTAAGTTCAATTACTCTAAAATTGATGTTATGTTTAAAAAGAGACAAGAAAAAAGTTTCAGTTTCATTGTGTTTATTAAATAACATTTTTACAATGTTTTACAATGTGTCAGGATTTATGGAGGTTTTTGTGTCTTCTTAGTGTCTTTCCCCCCTTGTTAATATGTTTTGGTTTCTCCCTTTGTTTCCCCTGTTGTTTTGGCTGATTTGGTTCCTCCCTGACCATATTTGGTACTTCCTCCCTCTAATTAGATAATTTGCCACACCTGTCCACGTGATTAGTCGACACCTTTTAAGTTGGTTTGTTTGCATTGTTTCCTTGTCTGGTGTTGTTGTGTTTTGATGTTGTCCCCATATTTCCTAAGTTTTCCTTTGTTTTGCTCGGTTCAGTGTATTTTGTTTTCCGTTGTGTTTTGCATGGTTTTTTATCATTAAACCTCATTCACTTACTCCTTCGTCTTATAAAAATAATATTACCAGTAAAAAGTAAAATAAAAAACACTGTCTTTAAATGAAATGATTTACCAAAATATAGTCTTATATAGTCTTCATTAGTAAACTATACTTTCTTGAAACTTCAGAAAGAAAGAAAAAGCAGTAAACAACATTGCAGTTTTTCAAATGAAGATTAACATCTGAAAGCAAAAGTAAAGCTGAAGTAAAGTTTATTGAAGATATCACCTGGGCCCGTATCCCTAAAGATTCTGAGAATCCTCTCAGAGAGCTCCTAAATTAACCTAAAAATTCCTTGCCAGGAGTTTTAGCTTAGAAGTGATTCCAGAACATTTTCAGTGAACTCTGAGCAAGGAATGGATGGAAAATCCTATCTTAGTGAGGAGGTGTGGTTGACCCCGTTGCTAGGTATGAGTCATCATTTCAAAAGCTGTGATTGGTTGATCCTACAAGTTTGATGAAAATGAACTTTTGGTGATAATGAGCAAAGGATGTTCCCTCAAATCAATAAACATAATTATACACTCTAATCTTATGCAGACTGTAATTGTAAATAATATTTCACATTCAAGAAAATATCTGGAAAATCAATAGTAAGCTGTAGGGGTTATAGCCTAACATTAGAATCTAAAATATGTGAAAACTTAAGCTCATCACACCCTGTTCAATTAATGATTCATGTCTTATTTGCTCATATTAATATCCTAGCTGGCATATTTTGTATTTTCACTCCCATATGGACCCCATTGAAAACAAGATGGGCTGTCTTTAATGAAGTAGAAATTGCAACGTTACAACTCAGTGTGGTCTTAACGAGGGTAACACGGATCAGCTTTTATCGATGTCTGTGATTGCTGGCTGGTCTATTTATGAAGGCTTGTTAACAAATATCCTACAAACACAGAAAATGGCCATTGTGCGCAGCTGCTTAGGGGAACTCCTAAGCCACTAAAAGTCCTCTTCCCTGCTCTTAGCAGATCTCGCCTTAGGAGCTCTTTTAAGCGCTAGGAATCTTGAGGAATAGCTTTTATGTTAACTGGGATTTTTGTGTCACTTTTAGGGGAAATTCTAAGAAAACGTAATGGCTCTGAGAATTTTCTTAGAATTTGGCCGCTAGGAGCCACTTTTTGCACAAAAATTCTTTAGGGATACGGGCCCTGGTTGGCACTGAAAAAAGCACTACAACAGCCAGTGCAACATTATGGACAAAACTACCTCTTAGCCCTTGTTTCAAGTTACAGTGCCTATGAGTTTATTATTCAAGAAGAGGGACTGTGTGTATAAAGCTTCTCAGAGTCAAATTTTAGTCTTAAGTGTTTCAAAAGTCTAAGACTGATGTAATTTTACTCTTATTTCTGGACTTAAGATAAAGAGTGATTAATAAAAGTTCTTAAGTGTTAGGACTAGGTCTCAGCTGCTAAATTATTTAAGAGTGTTGGAGAGGTCTCCTAACCTAGTTAGGAGTAACGCAATGGCAGCAAAAAGGAGGAAACACACACTTTACAATACACATATGACATATTGGAGTTATATGATGATATGGAGTTGATAAAATGATACAATCGTGACCATCAAGCATTCTTTAATGTATTTATTTTTGTAATTGACCAAGTAATAAGCATATTACCTTAATCGACTCAACAAATCAATGCTCTAGCTGCAATAATATGTTTGTTTGTTTATTTATTTTCACTGGAAAATTTGAAAGATTGTAAAAATGCAGCAAAGCACTGGTGATGACACAGTAAGCAGGGTCTTAAATATTGTGACACTAACCTCACCAAACACATCAGTGACCAAAAGTGATGTGTGAAGGGTTTTAATGACCTCACATTTCACTTAAACCATCAAAATATGAAAAAACACTGATCAATGTTGCTAACTGCTTTCAATTGAAAGTAGTTAAAACAGTCACTAACTGTATCTGATGCGGATGAGGACATAATGGTGAGTTCACTGATCTATATAATATAAATATATCAGTGGGAGAGTGTTGTAATCTAAATAAGGTTTAGTCTCAAAGTCTCAAAAGGGGGAAGGATGTCAACAAATCTAGAGACAAAATCACTAAACTGTCAACATTGACATTGAATACAACATAATCAGTTATTAATTTTGTGTTGGTCCTCTCTTGTTTTTGCATGTGTTCATAATTTCTTTGTAGGACAGCAATGCCAAAAAATATGACACATTTTACTGCATTATTATCAAAAAAATTAAAAGTAAAACAATTGACTCCAAGCAAATATGCAATATGCTTACAAAATCAGTAACACTTTTTTCTCTCTCTTGGCCACAACTTAAAGGCAGTTTATTGACTTTCCAACTGACCGTCAAACCATGCTGCAAAACAAGAAACGTTTAAGTTTGTGGGCTTTCTTTGAGTTCTTGGAGCTGTTCACATCATTGCTCCAACTGTAAATGAGGAGACATGGATTTCAAAGCATTAATAATAATGTGTGATAATTTTCCACAATGCAAAGCATTTGTTTAAATACACTGAAATATTAAATAGTGTCTTAATTAAATGATTTTACTGTAGTTCCATCAAATAATTGTTGTGCTGCTGTGACTCACATGAGCAGGCTCACTATTGGCTGATTCAGAGGTCAAGGGCGGCCATTTTGTGTTTCAATCATTGTAGTCCTTAATTTACAACACTTAAAGCAGAACTTAAGAATCAGTCTCAAACTTTACTGAAAGTTGCTTTTAGATTCTTTATAAAAGTCTCCTACTCTTAAAAAAGTCCTACTTCTTACAAAGAATTTTTTGACAGTTAAGTCAAAGTTTAAGACTACTCTTAAGAGCATTTCTTAGAAGTTTTATACATGCGGCCCCAGGTATTCTTTGCAAAGTCAGGCAAATTAAGGCAGAGATTTAAGTGACAAGCTACAGCATTACTTTCAAGTTGCCGATAATGTTTTCATGTAACCATGTCATGCTATTGCAGATTGAAATCCTTTGCCTCATTAAAATATTTATTGCATTCATAAGGAGCTGCCATTCGAGGATTGTCAAAACCTTGATCTGTGGCGTTATTGGGTTGTTTCTATTTGTTGCAATTCTGCAATAGTCATAATACCTTCGCGATTAAGACCACATCTTCTGAAAAGCTCATTATCATCCAATGCTTCTAAAATGTTTCTGTTCCGAGGCAGACAGCCGGCAACAGCCATTATAAACCTCACTCTCGATGTCAAGAGACACACTAGCGACAGACCCTAGAGGTTGTAGCCTTTAGCCTCCTTGTTAGTGCATCCACCTCACGTGCTGGAGACCCGGGTTCGAGACCTGCTTTGAGCGGGTGTGGTAGGACTTGGGTGTGAGGGGTTACATTTACATGCATATCAGCTAATTGTTTGTAATAAAAGGCTGTCAATCATTTAAACACTTGTTTAGTAAGTTACACTTGCCCTGTATTTTAAATTCTTTATTTGAATATGGCAACATTTACAACAATATTTCTATGAATAAATGTCTGACAGAGACCCCTCCCCTATCAGCCAATCACTGTATGCATGGTTAGTGAGCAGGCTGACATCATCCATAGTAACGAGGTCAACCCCGCCCTTTACTCTTAGCTTAAGATTTCTCTCTACTGCTTAGTAAAAGTTTGTCTCAGCAGCTTTGTTAATAGAGAAAACTCTTAGCTAAAAACTTTTACTGCTATTTAGGAGAACTCTTAGTGCTAAGATAAAATGTTTTGTGAATACGGGCCCAGTATAGGATTCCCTTATGCTGCGTTCACACCAAACGCGAATATGCGTCTGGCACCAGTGATTTCAATGTTAAGTCAATGGTAAGACGCGTTTACGCGCGTCTGGAGTTCTCGCACGAATTGTGCTATTTGTGAATCACGCGTTTGACTACCGCCTGAGTTGAAAAATCTGAACTTCTGCGTCAATTCTCGCTGCGTTAACCAATCGGGAGCCTGCTTGATGCTGTGGCGGCAGGCCTGCCCGAGTCACTCATTCAAATATGAAACATGAATACTAAATGCCTAGTGCGGTTCTAATGCACAACAAAGCAAGTGTTTTATCACATATATGACACATATTCATTTTGTATTGAATGCTATTTATTCCATATCTAAATCTTAATTATATGAAACATTATTATAGTGTAGTGTGTCTACTAGTGATGCGCGGGTCGGGGTTTTTTTCAACCCGCGGGTCCCGCAATTATGAAATTATTTGGCCCGCCCCAGCCCGCCCCGCAGTACTGTGTCTATTTTTACAACCCGCCCCGCCCCGCACCCGCGACAATTAAATAGACATACTATGCATTGTAATGCAAATGAAAACCGAAAGTGCTTTTCGCCCTTTAAACTGGCAACAATACTGTACGATTATGAATATGAACCATAAATCAAATCATATTAATAACAAGATAATCAGTGGTGTAACGTTAGTAGTGCCGGAAGAAATGTGGGTATATATGCTTCATTTATGAATATCGGTTTGAACTTTCTGTTTGAACGCATTCGTTTACTGGATCCTTGGACTGAAAGGTTTAAAGGTTCACTGGTTTAAGGAAGTTCTGATCATGAAAATCTGCTTCTTTTTATTTGTAAGATATTGTGTTCGTTATTATGTACTGTTTAAAATGACTAGGGTGCAGGACGCAGCGGGCGCAATACATTTCAAAGCAAGCCGGCGCCACAGTCCTGACTACATCATTGCTGTCTTTATTGTGTGTTTTTAGCGAATATTTACATTCATTCACATATGACTGGATGTGGTTGACTGTCATGATTTTGGCTAATGCAGGATAATGCGCATCAGAGGAGATTTAAATACGCATAGCACCAGGCCAGCAGAGCTGAATGTGAGTTCGCTTGATGCGCTTGTGGCTGGCAGCGGGAGCTGCTTGGCGCTTGTGGCTGGCAGCGGGAGCTGCTTGGCGCTTTCGTGACGTGACGTGTTGATAACCTTATTAAAGAACTTAATAAAATATGAAAATAGATATTCCCAAATATGTAATATAGGCTATAGGGGATTGCACGCAACATACATTGATTTTTTTTAAATTTTATTTTGTTTTTAATGACCCGCCCCAACCCGCCCCGCAAATAAAGTGACAGTTTCTTTACCCGCCCCAACCCGACCCGCGGGTTACCCGCGGGGCCCGCGGGTTATGAGACGAACCGCGCATCACTAGTGTCTACACTATAATAACAGAACAATAATAACTATAATAGTGTGTATACTTTAGTGTGTCTGGACAGTGTTGTGTCAGGAAAATAAAGAAATCACAGGACAAGTTAAATACTTTTGGAGGCTGGCTCCATTTATCATCAAAACAAAAATAAATAACAGATTTCACAGTAATAACCTGAACAAAGAAATGGCACAGACCTATAGAATTATTATACATCAAAGGAGGAATGACGTAAACGAGTAGTTCACTTTTAAAATGAAAGTTCCACCGCTCCTGGAATCCCCTCGCTCCGATGCGGGACAGCAGGTCATCGAACTGGGCGCGGGACAGGCGGAAGTACCATTGAAACAGCCGTCATCCAGGCGCAGCTCCTGGAGCAAGTGATGAAACTCGCCGAACGCCTCCGAAGGGTCTGGTGGACCCAAATACCGCGAAGACGATCCCTACGCCGCTTTTCTGCTCTCCAGAGCAAATACAGAGCGGTGACTCTCTCGATAAATGACGATCAACAACAGACATCTTGTAAATAGATGGCCGCCAACGGGGTTTGAAACTTTGTGCAGTGTTGGGGGTGCTTGCAGGACTGTATGTTTGTAGAGTAATTTACAGCAACTTCAAATGTGGCTCAACCAATCAGAATCAAGGACCAGAATTGCTGTTTTTTACATTTTAGTTGAAACACTTTCCACACTGAGGAGATCTTTAGGCTTCTCTCTATTGTGAATTTTTTTTATGTGCCTACCAAGGTTTTCTTGTAGACTAAAACTCTTTCCACACTGTTTGCACGTGTGAGGCTTCTCTCCAGTGTGAACATTCATGTGGTTGTCAAGGCTTTGTTTTCTACTGAAACTCTTTCTACACTGACAGCATGTATAAGGCTTCTCTCCAGTGTGAACTCTTATGTGCCTATTAAGGCCTCCTTTTCTACTGAAACTCTTTCCACATTGTTTGCATGAGTAAGGCTTCTCTCCAGTGTGAACGTTCATGTGCCTATTAAGGCTTCCTTTTCTACTGAAACTCTTTCCACACTGACAGCATATGTGAGGCTTCTCTCCAGTGTGAACTCTCATGTGCATATAAAGGCTTCCTCTTTGAGTGAAACTCTTTCCACATTGTTTGCATGAGTAAGGCTTCTCTCCAGTGTGAACATTCATGTGCCTATTAAGGCTTTCTTTTCTACTGAAACTCTTTCCACACTGTTGGCAGGTAAAACGGCTCTCTAAAGTGTGAATTCGCCTGTGGGCGTAAAGCATTCGTTTTTGATTGAAACTTTTCCCACACAGACGACAGTTGAAGGGTTTCTTTCCAGTGTGAACTTTCATGTGGCAATTAAGTTTAAGCTTTCTTTTGAAACTTTTCCCACACTGTTTGCAGATAAAAGGCTTCTCTCCAGTGTGAATTTGAATGTCTTCTTGTCGATTGAAACTTTTTCCACAATCAAAGCAAGTGAAATAACTCATAGTTTCTGTCTTTTGAGCTCTTTTTTGTTCAGAAGTTTTTTCAGACTGTAAGGAACCAAAAAAATATTCTCCAGTTATGAAATCATAAAGATTCTCAAACTGATCTTTTTCTTCAGTTTCATTCAGTACTTCTCTCTCCTCTTTCAGCGCTGTTAGGTCTAAGGAGGAAAAACAAAGAGATAAAAGTTAACCCCAGTTTAATGACACAAAACAATTAACATCAAAACATGTAGATATGTAATGCAAGTTTGCTAGATCCTATACCAGGGCGTCCAAACCTGACCCTGGTCGGCCGGTATTCTACAGAGTTTAAGCCGGCCGTTATACAATTAATAAAAAAAAAACAAGATCATCTAATGACAAAGTTTAGGAAATCTAGATATAGATTGACCTCAATTATTGAAATTTTTATGTAAGAATTCACTGTAATAATTCAACAAATAAATTCAACAAATTTAGAGAGAGATGAGGAAAAAATTAAAAGGGGACAAGATGAAAATCCATCACACAATAATTCCTTCTGACATTTTATTAAAGGTCCCATATTGTCAAAACTGAAATTTCCTGGCTTTCTTCATGATAAATAAGGTCTAGGGGTTATGTAACTACCATATAGGTTTCAAAGCAGTCAACCCACAGTAAATTGCACACAGCCTGCATAAAGTAGCTGTGCCTTTTCACAAGGCGCTGTGACTTGCGTAAAAATGTGACGTCCGATCTACTCAGTCACCGCCTTCAGTCATCACCCCGAGCACCAACCACCGTCCCACCCTCCTTTTGGCCAACCCCTGACAACATTACGTCCATTCTAATGCTAAGCAACAACAATATGAAAACAAGTCGAGAAAACGCTGTTCAGTCCATGGATGTCAGAAAACTACATTAATACATAGACTTCCGAACAACGTTAATATAAAAGACCAGTGGAACGTCAGCTTAAGCCTCTTTCATACAGCGATTCTGGAAAATACACTGATAATGTGTCCCATGATTTGTTCAGTAATTGTTTGATTTGGTCCATTCACACAGTTGTTTTCCGGAATCTGTGCAAGCTTTACACACAACCAGTAACATTTGGATGTGAGATATACAGGTCCTTTTCAAAAAATTAGCATATTGTGATAAAGTTCATTATTTTCTGTAATGTACTGATAAACATTAGACTTTAATATATTTTAGATTCATTACACACAACTGAAGTAGTTCAAGCCTTTTATTGTTTTAAATATTGATGATTTTGGCATACAGCTCATGAAAACCCAAAATTCCTATCTCAAAAAATTTGCATATCATGAAAAGGTTCTCTAAATGAGCTATTAACCTAATCATCTGAATCAACTAATTAACTCTAAACACCTGCAAAAGATTCCTGAGGCTTTTAAAAACTCCCAGCCTGGTTCATTACTCAAAACCGCAATCATGGGTAAGACTGCCGACCTGACTGAACGCCATCATTGACACTCTCAAGCAAGAGGGTAAGACACAGAAAGAAATTTCTGAACGAATAGGCTTTTCCCAGAGTGCTGTATCAAGGCACCTCAGTGGGAAGTCTGTGGGAAGGAAAAAGTGTGGCAGAAAACACTGCACAACGAGGTGACCTGACCCTGAGGAAGATTGTGGAGAAGGACCGATTCCAGACCTTGGGGGACCTGCGGAAGCAGTGGACTGAGTCTGGAGTAGAAACATCCAGAGCCACCGTGTACAGGCGCCAGGTCAAGCCACTTTTGAACCAGAAACAGCGGCAGAAGCGCCTGACCTGGGCTACAGAGAAGCAGCACTGGACTGTTGCTCAGTGGACCAAAGTATTTTTTTTCAGATGAAAGCAAATTTTGCATGTCATTCGGAAATCAAGGTGCCAGAGTCTGGAGGAAGACTGGGGAGAGAGAAATGCCAAAATGCCTGTGTCCAGTGTCAAGTACTGTAGAAAATACTTTTTCTAAATGCTTTTAAAATTTGTGTTTTGGATGTTCTGTGCTTATGAGAAGACGAAATGTTCTGTGCTTATGAAAAGACAAAGTGTACACTATGTAACAGAATCTGTTTAGTAAAATGTGTGTGTGTAGTTGCGAACTCTCTACATTTATGTCATTTCTAAAAAAACCTTTGTTTACAGGCACGTAGGAGAAAAGAAGCCCTGCAAAAGTAGTAGCAATTTGAAGGTCACTTTAGACTAGACTTTTGGTCACTCTAAGAAGAAGAATGGGATGGGGCTGTATTTTCTTTTCTGTGCAGGAACGGTTGGCGATAACAGGCCCTGATTGGAGGAGAATGGTTGAACGATATCAGGAGGAGAGGCCTGCAGAATCAAGAATATAAATGCATATTTTAGCTTTGTGAGACATTCCTGGACTGCCCAGAATGTCAGATTTGATATTGGCTGTTCTGGAATCCTGAGCTCAGCACTCTTTGACTTTACTATTAAATTGGTTTTAAACTTTGACGCGGACTCGAGCTGTTTTATTTAAAGGGCGAATAAACGAGCTGGGGGAAGTAGGTATTCTTAGATTACCGGCAACTTCCAACAGTACCCACAGTCAGTGATGGTCTGGGGTGCCATGTCAGCTACTGGTGTTGGTCCACTGTGTTTTATCAAGGGCAGGGTCAATGCAGCTAGCTATCAGGAGATTTTGGAGCTTCATGCTTCCATCTGCTGAAAAGCTTAATGGAGATGAAGATTTCATTTTTCAGCACGACTTGGCACCTGCTCACAGTGCCAAAACCACTGGTAATGGTTTACTGACCATGGTATTACTGTGCTCAATTGGCCTGCCAACTCTCCTGACCTGAACCCCATAGAGAATCTGTGGGATATTGTGAAGAGAAAGTTGAGAGACGCAAGACCCAACACTCTGGATGAGCTTAAGGCCGCTATCGAAGCATCCTGGGCCTCCATAACACCTCAGCAGTGCCACAGGCTGATTGCCTCCATGCCACGCCGCATTGAAGCAGTCCAAGTATTGAGTGCATAATAGGGTTGGGTCGATAGACAATGCCATCGTCCATCGCCAATGGCCAATAGACATCACGATGCTGAGCCGGCATCGCGATCCTCCGCCCCCGCAGCGCCCCGCCCCGCCCCGCCCCCGCCGCAGCAGCAACCCGCTCACGAAAAACACACACTTAATCCCTATATAGCCAAATGAAATGCATGCTTTCAATTTCTGCATCTTTACTTATTTTATTATTATTATTATGAGGAAATAATAACAAGGAAGTTGTTAGTGATCACAATACAAATTACAGTGAACTCCTAACAAATTACATGAAAGTTCGTTTACATTAATAAAGGAGGCATACAAAAACAGCAGAAAAAAATCTAAATAATTTTAATTAAATAAGATTAAATAAACTACACCAAATATGCCCTTTTCTTGGTTTTACCATAATGAACAGAGCTTGGAACAAAAACAGGAGAATATATATTTTTCCATCGAAATACGAATGTACAATACAAAGCCTAGTATACATTATAAATAACACTTTATCATTCAAATACATTGGGAATATGGAGACACTTGGATTTGTGCCGAAAAACAGAGGTGCGTGAGCCCAACGCGCTATTTTTAGTTTCGCTTTGTTTTAGTTTCTTAACTTTATATATTTTGTTTAATTTCTGTTCTGTTCTAAATACCTCTACATTTAAATCATTCGTTTTGGAGTCAGGGTAACTAACTTATAGCTATGTTTATAGTGTTTATAATGTTAATACATAATATTTCGCCTGATTTGGTATTATTTCTGATATTATCTACCCTTTCTCTCTAAACATTCCGCTGCTCATTAAATGCGTTTGGAGAGAGTGGGTTAAGCAGTAAGCAAACAATGAGAGCGTTATTGAACTTAAAAAAGCTGACTGGTCGAAAATATGTTAAGGACCAACACACATCCTCCAAATGCATCTATATAAACCCGCGCTTGCTCTCGTCTCGTCTGCAAGCACGCACTGTCACGATCTAATGCACTTGTTAATGCCGGATCTTTAAAAACAAATACTGGAACGCAAAAATCCAAAATCGGACATTTTCACAAATTAAGCACTGGTGGACACGGTAGGCTACAATTAATTAATTCGTTATGAATAAATTATTTAACAACAACAAGCCCTCACCCCCGCCCCCCGCAGACGATGCCATCGTCCACTGCGATGTTTCACATTAGACATCGTACAATGCCAAATTGGTCGACATCGCCCAACCCTAGTGCATAACTGAACATAATTATTTGAAGGTTGACTTTTTTTTGTATTAAAAACACTTGTCTTTTATTGGTCGGATGAAATATGCAAATTTTTTTAGATGGGAATTTTGGGTTTTCATGAGCTGTATGCAAAAATCATCAATATTAAAACAATAAAAGGCTTGAACTACTTCAGTTAGTGTGTAATGAATCTAAAATATATAAAAGTATAATGTTTATCAGTACATTACAGAAAATAATGAACTTTATCACAATATGCTATTTTTTTAAAAAGGACCTGTAATGGGAACCGTACATTTCACTAAACTTAAACTAACCTGACGAACAATCTGTTGACAACTTGTTAAAGAGAGGCTCATGAAAATTAATTAGACGGGCCAAATCTACCTGTTCTTGACAGAGCTCCTAAAAAAGGAGCTGTAAAAATATATTGAGATGGATTTTGGCACTTATACCGCAAATATATATTCTTAAGGACATCAACAACTAAAATAAACCTCAAGCAGTGTGTACAATATGTGACCTTTAAGAGGGCATTGATGTTAGGCAGTCATAAAAGTGGGTGGTTACGCTGACCTTTTAAATTTAAAACACCCCAAAGGATGCAAAATGGTGGAAAAATGGTTATAAATCACTAAATTATGAATGTTTTAGTCAAAAACATTACTAATATTGTAATAATATTTTGGAAACAATATAAAAAATAAATTAATAAATAATAATAATAATAAAAAATTCTGCACTGAATTTAACCCATCCAAGTGCACACACCCCGTGGACTGGGGAGCAGTTGGGGGTTCAGTGCCTTGTTCAAGGGACTCAGCTCAGTCATGGTATTGAGGATGGAGAGAGCGCTGTACATTCACTCTGCTCACCTACAATCCCTGCCTGACCTGAGACTTGAACCCGCAACCTTTGGGTTACAAGTCCGACTCTCTAACCATTAGGCCACGGCTGCCCCAAATACAATGATTTAAAGCTTATTGTAAAAGATTCTATGTTTATAATGATATTAAACGCTTAATTATAGCCTCAGGATTGCCTAAAAAAATAATAATAAAAAAATAAAATAAAATTATGGTCATTGGATTTCTATTGTTTTAAAGACTGAAAGTAGCTGAATTTGAAAACCATATCTCTAGGCTAATTTTAAAAAGGAGATTGTAAGCTTTTTATTAATATTAAAAGCTTACATGTAGCCCATGAGATTGCACTGGAAAACATTCTTGACCTCTCAATTTCTGGCACCATTCAATCAATGGTACCAATAATAGGCTTTAATTTGATTTAAAACATATTTATTTAGGTTTTAGTTTGGTCAAAGGGTTGTATCTTGCACAAAAAAATGAGTGATTTACATTGTGTTAAGCAAGAAGAAAAAATTAGCAGCAATGAGGCAAGTGGGGTGGAGGACCATGGTGGCAGTAGTGTAAGTACTAATAGAAAATAAATAAAATCCTTCATAATGTAAAGAGTTCCAGTAAACACAGATGTACTCATTTAATTTGTAATGTATTTATTTAGTTTTCCCCTGTGATAATATGAACATGTATATGTGTTTATCTATTATTATTATTATTATTATTATATAATGTATCTGTATGTTTGTGTACTATATATTTATTGCGGTATGTTGCATAATCATGCTAATAAAGCTCTTTTGAATTGAATTGAGTTCCACCACAGAATTAATCAGCTGCACAGTGAGTTTATATGTAACTCTAGCTGTTTAGTTAGGCCTACTACACTACGGTTTTTAATGTTGGTGATATATGGTGATACTTTTGAGAACCAAATCTTTTCTGAGGTGGTACTTGGTGTAAAAAGAAACAACTGCCTTAAAAAAAACTGGAGGGAAACTGAAGTTTCCAAACATCAGCCTTGAAACCTTAATGACTTGTAGAAGATTTGCAAAGAGGAGTGAGACAAAATCCCTCCTGAGAGGTGTGCAAACCTGGTGGACAACTACAAGAAACACAAGAAACTACAAGAAATGCAAATCAATTTATAATTTTTTTAAATGTGTTTTTCTGAAATTTTGTTGTTGTTATTCTGTATCGGACTGTTGAAATGAACCTACCATTAAAATTATAGACTGATCATTTCTTTGTCAGTGGGCAAACGTACAAAAATAGCAGTGGATCAAATAATAATTTTCCCCACTGTACTAATTTTAACATTTAGGCCATTAAGAAAGCATAGTTTGTTAAACCTTGAGCATTAAAGTCATGTGGTACAGAGAGAGATCAGGGCAAAATGAAGAGACTGAAAAGCAAATGGAAGTGAAAGTTTTTTTTTTTTTTTTTTGCATGTTGCATAGCCTAAAAATGTAAAACTTTTCATGTGATGACCATACACAAATAGGGTTGTCCATGTTTCAGAGATTGTTGTGGGTGTATGGGACAGCCAGGATGAGTGTGAGATTTCCCAGCCTGAAAATTTGTCCCAGTCAACCCCTGAGCTCCAGCTTCAGGGATACCAGTGGATCTCAAACTTTTTAATTTAGTACCCAATAGGTGACAGACAGTTACTGTCTTAATGAGGAGGCATTGCGTCACTCATTCATTTATTTAGTCATGAAGCAAATGGCTGTAGTTATGAATGGGTTAATGATCACTATCTCTCTGAAACATTTAAATCTGCAGATTCGTTCAGTAACGAAACACCTGTGTTTCTTGGAGACTCACACCAACTCAATTGTGCATTTTGTTGGAACTATTATTATTTGTAGTAAAATCGAACAATATTGACAGTATTGTGTTTAAAATGTAGGCTACATTTAAAATGTTAAATGTTAACTTAATATTACCTTTATAACTTTCATAAAATCAACATTTGTAGTTGTTTGGATATTCAGGGAAAATTGCATTCTTGCTCGTATTTTAAACATGAAAATCAATAACTCGCACAGCATGTTTCTGTATCGAAGAGTTTCTTAAATCGATCTTTATGTACAGTCAATATGTGTTCTTCATGCTATTAGGTGCTACAAATCTACTTTAGAGACACAATGAACAGCAGCATGATTTGCTAAAGCAGCACTCTGTGGGCATTCAATCAAAGGTACGCTGCTGGTGTGGATGCAGTCGGTTTTCACGGCAAAAATTAGTTAACTTGATGTCATTTTATCGTTTAACAGTTTTTATACTAAAAAGTAAAATTTTTTTGTTTTGATCTTACTTTAAAAATGTGGGGTACAGTTAAATGAACCAGTTTGAGAACCACTGGTTTATACCGTTCTCATGGTAAAATACAGTACCTTCTAAATAAGTATGACCTACTGCTCCACTCTGATGCCTCCTAAATAGCGGTCATCTTTTTATTTACTTGATTATATTAATGTTATTTAAATTATCTCTCTCTTTATCTATGTATTTTACATATTTTGTTCTTCTTTCCCCTTTTCCTAATTTTTTTCCACCCTTTTTGAAAAAACTACTTTACACAAGATATAGAGGTGAACTAGCCTGGAAAAATCCAGACCCTAATCTATTAAGATTAAGGGTCTGGGATCGAGCAATGAAAACTGCCTAACTCGAGGGGCGGCACCGAGCGTGCATTTGAAACTCTAACTGCACGCAATTGGATAAAGCCACGACCAATCACAACAATACAGGCTTATCTACCAGCAGAGCTAAATGATGTTTCATTAACAAAGTTCGGAAAAAGTGCGTCAGATGCTTAGCGTAAACATCACAAGTCAATCAGCGCCATAGGTTTAAATACAGCTGACTCACCTCAATTCACTCGATGGTTTATCAGTAAACCTCCAGCACCCCATCTCATCACTCCGAGTTCTCGCTACTCCTATTGGGGGGTAACGTACTCTGGGTTCGGGCCACTCCCGAGCTCGGAGCCCTTCACCGGACAGCACGCCAAACATGCACTTCTATTCTCCGGCTAATTATATGTAAACGTGAACTCGTGAACTGATAGATTAAACTCTTGCCGTATCCAGTCGGCAAAACAGCAAAAACGTCCTTCTTGCAAAGGAACGATTCGAGTTTTCGGTTTTCTGTTCCTCTTTTATATGGAAAGCCAAGTCTAACTCGTTCATTGTAGCAGCCAAAGCCGTTTCAAACAACTTGTTGTTCATCTGTAGCGACAGCGATCTTTCAAAGTTTATTACATTATTTGGACGTCGCAGTGCTGTCATCATCACCTAAGCTCGCCTCTGGCCCGCCTACATCAGATACACCGATTTGATTGGTTCCCACTATTGCTTACGTATTGCAGTAACATGCATCATTGCTCGATGCCAGAGTGTCTTGCAGAGACAATTCAAATTGTGCTCTGCGAGACCTCTGGATTTCCAGGGTAGAGGTGTACAACTTAGACAATACAATCTTACATTTCAGATAATTACATCTAAATTTATCCTGAATGTTTGTGTTTTTGCTTTTTCTTTTCTTTTTTATTGTAGACTTGTTTTATATTTACAGCACTGTTTTCCTATTTTGTACTATCCTATATGCCCTATAAAACAACCAAAAACAGATATTTCGGAACTAGAAGAATTCCATGAAAAAGTATCATCTGTTCCATCTGTATAGTCTCAGTGAGCTTTTATGAGGTTTTACACATGCGCAGTAAGGCCAATTTAACATTTTCTGACATTTCAGTGTGAATGAGAAAGTTTTGAAAAATGCTTGATAGAGAAAATTTTAAAACAAACACTTTTCAATTGTATGCAGATTGATTTAGATGTAGCCTGCTTGTCCTCTGGCTGTTTGATTTGCTTACCAAATACTTTAAATGAACAAATGTACACAGCATGCAGTAGCCAATATGATTACTCACATTTCAAGGTTTGCTTTTGCACAAAATAAATAATTTTCTTACTTTTGCATAATTGGCCAAAGTGCTAGAAATAAATGGTTTTAATATTAGAAGTGAATATTGGGTTTAATGTTACAGAAATATTATATAGATATATATTGTTTAGGCTAATTCCATATTATTGTTAAAATCTTAATGTATGATGTCACTTGAAGGCAGTGTTAGTATTTGTCATGCGATCTCAACACTTCTGTCGAATGTCTCAATATTTCTACACCTGTGTGACATTATTCATAAATATTCATTTCAGCTTTAAGAATGAAAACCAACCTGTTTGTTCCTCAGTATCTTCATGCTTGACTCTGAATGTTTCTTCTATCTTCATGTCTTCTTTCTCCTCCTTAATAAACACCATCTTTGTTTGTTCCTCAGTATCTTCTTGTTTAACTCTGAATGTTTCTTCAATCTTCATGTCTTCACTCTCCTCTTTAATAAACGCCATTTTTATAATAGTGTCATGTAGATCTCAGTTGCTCCACAACTTTCTCTCTGTGTTTGAACACTTTGTCCTGTTTAAGATGCAAACAATTAACAGAAAGAAAATCAATGCAAACTAAATCTCTGGGTGCATCTCACACATCAGCTCCATAGTTCACTGGCAAGGGAAGCGGTCAGAGTGAGAGTTAATGGCCAGATTGCTCAAAACACTGAAATTTTACCAATAAATACTAACTGAACACAGCAAATAAAAGAACAGAAATTACAGGCAATTACAATTTACTTATAATTAAGATTAAGTATTTAGTGATAATATTGCGTTTAATTTATTACATTTAGAAACAGAAAATTGCTATTGTTTGTAGAAGTTCATTAGACATGAGTTTGTTGTTGTCGTTGTATTTGCAGTGTTTTGAGCAGCAGATGTCGTCAGTGTGCGCTGATTCGAGCGATTCAAAACATTCATCGATTCGAAAACGATTCATCATTTGTGAAGCAATTGATTCAGTTGAACTGGAGTTTTGAAAAGATCTGTGTTTATCATCTGATTCACTATAAACGGACCGAAATGACACACACCTCTTCTGTGACTCGTGTAACAAAATGATCAATTACCTTTACAACGTTGGTAAAAACTATAAAGTAGACTGACCGCGTTGTATCAATTTAATCACTTTAAATGATTAAAACCACAAACCTTTCTTCAGCTCAAACAGACAAAGGAGCGCGGCGCAGGTCTGTGACGTCACAGCACCGGCTAAAAATAAAAGTCCTGTTCACATGGCGTTTCTCAATACCAAGTTCGCAAAGTCGGAACTTTTCTTGCAAGTTCACAGAACAGGAGCACACAAGTCCGGTAATCCTGCAATTGGAACAACAGCATACTAGATAGCGTCGCTCAACATGCTTACTAAAATTAACTTAACTGTATGTTTTTATTTTTTTATTTTATTGTATTAATCATGTTACCTTGTACCTAATATGATATTAAACAACTGCCTCTTCTGTGGTTCAGGGATCATTTCACTACTCTGATTATATTTACATCGTTTTAAAATAAAATAAAATAAAATAAAATGTGAAACAACGGTATGTTTTTTTTTTTTGTTTGTTTTTTTTTTTTAATATTTTAAATAGCGGAAAAAAACGTTGGGAAGTCGATGGATGTTGTGAGGAAAAAATAGACACTAGACAAAAGAAAAGTGAAACAAGTAAATTAATTAATGAATTAATCAATCAAATGGTTTGACAGTTTGGGATTGCCATTGCAGTTGGTATACTTTACCGAGATGCTGAAGAGGAGGCTGCCGAACTGAGGAGAAGAAGAGTACTTCAAAGAAGAGCCAGGATGCAGCGGAGGATGCAGAAAAGACGTGCCTTATTCGCATGTCTCTCTAGCTTTGTACCTTTGTTATTGTTTCTTCATTATTTCATATATCTAAATAAGAAGTAATAATGTTTGAAAATATTATATTCTTATTAAATAACATTTCTAAGAGGTATCTAATATATATATATATATATATATATATATATATATATATATATATATATATATATATATATATATAAGATACCTCTTAGATGTTCAAACAGTGAATTTACACTGTTAGAGTGACTGACAACAAATATTCTTATTTATTATATATATATAATAAATAAGAATATTTGTTGTCAGTAATAAATAAGAATATTTGTTGTCAGTCACTTTAACAGTGTAAATTCACTGTTTGAACATTAACACTGCACATAAAGGTAAGTAACTGAAATAATGATTAAATTAAAATGTGTTGTGCTTAAAAGTTAAATACTGTACTGTAGTTAAATGTAAACAAGTTTTACTCAAGTAAAGATTAATGTTTTAAGCCTAGTCCTAGACTCAAATGTAAATATGAGCTGTTTCAGCTGAAAGAAAAAATATATCAGTGCCTTTTTTTTCTCAAGATGCATACCAGTAAAACATTTTTTTTCTAAGCATATCTATAAAAAAAAAAAAACATGAATGTTCTAACTGAACTATGAACTAATCCAGGCTTAGTCCACGCCCTTTCTGTGAAACCAGGCCATAGTGTTTCAACATTAATTTATTTTCAATTTAGTGATACCTTTGCATACCAATAGCTGGAGTACCACTAGTGGTACTTATCCACACTGATATAGAATACAACTTTTAGACTCTGGGACACCATTGTGCTAGGTCTTATCAATAAATGAATGAAACTGAAATAAAATGTAAGCAAAATACCTCAACAGATGAAATGTTAGAGGAAAATTTTATTCTGTCAGACTTTAATTAATTTCAGACAATGTTTAAAATACAAGTGATTAAATATTAAATAAATATAGAAATAAATACATTAAATATAATAAAACATTTTTAAAAGAAAAAATATATAATAAATACACAAAAAAGCAACAGTAAAAACATTCCTAATTTATATATTATCTGTATATTTTCACAGGAACAAAGTCCCACACAAAGGTATTCACAAGTCAATGACCAAGTACCTATCCTGGTTAAGTTTTTTTCTAGAGAGGATTTAAAACCAGCCTTCAGGCTCTCCAGGAACAGCATCAACATGCTAATCCGGATGCTGCCCTGTCAAAAAGCCCATGGATGGAGCCATGAAATTGAAGTGCTGGTAACAGTTTATTGGCTGGCCTGTGGAGCGTCCTACAGGGTCACTTCAGACACCTTCAGCATGCCACTTGCAACAGTCTGTAGGACTGTTCACAATGTTGTGGAGGAGATTATAACAATCCTCCACAAATTTATTCACTTCCCAAAGGCAGAAGAGATGGAGGAGGTGGGGGCCAGCTTTGCTCGCCTTGCTGGCCACGAGGCATTTCGCTGTCGCTGGTGCCATCGACGGGTGCCACGTCAGGATTCTTCCTCCTGCAGAGCCACAAAAAAGTGTTATATACATAGAAACCTTTTTCCTTCCATCATTCTTCAGGGCACCTGTGATGCCAAGGGTGCATTTATAGATGTGTACATTGGCAATCCAGGATCTGTTCATGATGCCCTTGTCCTGCGCAGATCACCCATGTATCAGCAGGCTCTGTATCCACCAGCTGGACACTGTCTCTTAGGAGATGGTGGATACCCATGCCTGCAGCGCCCCATTGCAATTATGACCCGTACCGCCAGCCTGTCGCAGGTATGATGACTCATTTTGTCTCAGACACACACACACACACACACACACACACACACACACACACACACACACACAAACATAATATACCAAAGAGTGTTACTATTTTAACTTTGTAATACACCACACCTTTTCTACACATTTTCTGATTAACAGGCCAGGTTGAAGCCCGATACAACAGGCATCACGCTCTGGCTAGAAACATCATTGAGCGCTCCTTCGGGATGTTAAAGACACGCTGGCGTGCCATTTTCTTGAGAGCCTTGGAGATCAGGCCACTGTTTGCCCCAAAGGTGATTGCTGCCTGCTGCATCCTCCACAACAATTGCATGATAGGAGGTGATCTCTTGGATGAGGAAAGCCATGGACAAGACGGCAGCGAGGATGACGTGGAGAACGAACCAGTGGATGAAAGGGACCTATCAGGAAACCATCTCCGAGGACGTCTTGCAGCTCAGCTATCTTCTCCTGAGGGACTGCCTACTTG